>NW_028327463.1:0-150053 GCF_031878675.1 Megascapheus bottae | reverse complement strand
TCCCACAACAGCGCCCAGGCCCTGAATTCAAGCCCCAGGACTGGCAAAAAGAGGAGGAAAAAGAAATCCTTCCAGATGGTAGGTGTCTTGTCACCTCTGCACACCTGCCAGCTCTTCTGGTGGGGCTGCAGCGGCTCTCAGCAGGAGACCACCCAGAGCCACAGCTGCCCGCTGTGACACACTGACCTCATCTTGCCCCCCCCCCGCAGACATCATGGCCTCCTGCCCGAGCCGGTCAGGCCCACCTTGGATGTTGGCATGGAGCGTCCTCCAGATGGAGCTGGCCAGCAGGCTTCTCAGCGTGGTGGGGGCCCTGGATTCGGCAGGGCCTTCTGGCTCCACCACCAGGGGCAGCTGCACCAGCAGGTTGGTCAAAATTTCCATCACCAGCTCGTCATTGCTCTGCCCGGGACTGGGGAGGGAAGCGGGAGCCTCAGGAAGGCCCTGTGCACACACGTGTGTGCACATACACAGGCATGGAAGGAAGGGCACACGCGTGCACACACACGTGTATGGGGGAAGGTGTGCACGTGTGTACACGTGTGCAGAGGGGAGGCCATGGCAATAAGTTGTGGGCCAAAGAGTCAGGGAGACAGCGAGGGAGCAGGGAATTCTGACAGCCCACGGGAAGATGTAAGAGCCAAAGAAATGTGCAGGTCTGTGAAGGGGGGGGCAGGAGGGACATGATGTGGCTGTCCCCCGTGTTGTTACTGTCACTTCAGTGACCTCAAAGGCAGTGCAGGGCATTCCACCACATCCCTACAAGAATGAACTCATGGCCCTATTAAAGTCCATGCTGCAGAACTATATGCAAGCACTTTGGCTCCTTCTTGGGACTTTGGGAGATAGGTTGCTTTGCAATAATAGTTTTTGAATACCATAAATTAGGTAAAAGAAGTAACTTTTCAAACTATAAGACTAAGTCACTGTTATTCTCTAAGATAGCTCTAAAGATTTCCTTTTTGTGTAACTAAGACTATAGGCTTTAGTTGCAGTTTACAAAACTGATGAGATCCATTTTTAATTCCTGTTATCAGGTGAGGGTAGTATCAAAACGGTAAAAGATTCACACGTCATGAAGTCAGTACATCAATGTACACTGTGTAAAAACTGAACTATGCAACTTGAGGGCAGGGATGGGAGGGGCTGGGGCTCAATGGAGAAGGTGACAGGATTGCCTTGCCTTGTCCCCACAGCTGACTTCTGGGATCAAACCCTTTCTACAACCATACAAGAGTAACTCAATGCTAAAACTTAGGAAAGGCTGGGGCCAAGAGTTTGGCCTAGTGGTGGAGTGCTGGCCTAGCATGCATGAAGACCCGGGTTCAATTCCTCGGTCCCACATACCTAGAAAAAAGCCGGAAGTGGTGCTGAAGCTCAAGTGGTAGAGCTCTAGCCTTGAGAAAAGAACCCAAGGACAGTGCTCAGGCCCTGAGCTCAAGCCCAGGACTGGAAAAAAAGTAATAAAAAAGTTAAGAAAGACAAAAGGGAAAAATCAGTCCTTGCATCACAGTTCTTGAGGAAACAGGAAGAGTATCCACTAGCTGGAGGCGCCAGAGCAGGCTGGGCTGGGGCAGTGGGATGCCGGAGCATTCCTGAGGAGTGCACAGGCCAGGCATTCTTCTCCTCAGCCACATTTACTGTCCAATAAACTTCCCTGCCAACTTGAAACAAAAGCTTAACACTGATCTAAAGTTATTTTTCTTATGGTAGTAGATATCTCTCAGAAACTTATTTATTTAAACTTGTTGTGTATAGATTAGCTACTTCTACATAAATGCCTTAGGGTAGCTGTATTTTAAAGGAAATTTAGCCCCATGAAGGGGATTTAATGAGAAGGCAATAGTACCTTCTAGATT
Source organism: Megascapheus bottae (assembly GCF_031878675.1). Taxonomy (NCBI): domain Eukaryota; kingdom Metazoa; phylum Chordata; class Mammalia; order Rodentia; family Geomyidae; genus Megascapheus; species Megascapheus bottae. The sequence continues at coordinate 148,194 of NW_028327463.1, read as the reverse complement.
GCTAGTTTCTTATCAGACATGCGCATCTGGTCTCCCTTTGAGGAAATTATAAATTTGAGCTATTGTGATAATACGAAGTCTTCTGTATAGTTTTTGTTTTTGAACTAGCATTTCAGTATTTTGTCTGAAAAGAAAACATCACTTTGTATATATCATTATACAAGCTTAGTCTTTTAATGTTTATTTTATCCCATTGTTTAAAAAAGGTGAAACATTTTTAAAACTCCACATGTTTAATTTCCTTGATTTTTTTCCCCCCAACCTCAAGCAGGCTGAGAAGCAATCTCGGAAATTAGCAGAAGCCTGTAACCCTAGCTACGCACAAGGCTGAGATTGAAGATTGTGGTTCAAAGCCAGCCCGGGCAGGAATGTCCAGGTGACTCTTACCAAAAATCCAGAAGTGGAGCTGTGATTCAATTGGTAGAGCTCCAGCTTGAGCCAAAAACCAAAGGGGTAGCACCCAGGCACCGAGTTCCAGCCCCAGGGTGGATACAAACAACAAGAAACCAAGCAGAGGGACCAGCCCAGGAGCAGCGTCCGATTCTGAGAAGCGTAAAGATTAGTGACAAATAGCATTAACAGACCAAAGCTGTGTCCAACACATTCTGGTGTAAAGGGACGTTCATGTTGAAATGATTTGTAGTATTCTGGAAAACTGGGCCCTCACGAACCTTACAGGCCCGCTCTGTGATTCTACATTAAGACAAAAAAATGGATTCATGATTGAAATCCATCTAAATGACATAAAGAAGAGAATAATGTCATTTATGATTATATTTCCGACGTCGCTGGGAGACAGCCGAAGCACGTTCATGATGGTGCTCACCCTTCACACAGGATCTGATGTTACTCAGGGAAATTCTCAGGACGGTGAGACCCAGGCCTTGAAAAACTGGCCTCTCAAGGCAGGGAGGGAGGGAGGGAGAGAGGGAGGAAGACACACTGCCTCCTTCCATTCACTGGGACTTGAACCATGGCCTTTCACAAGAGCAGGGGCCAGGCCTGCTGCCTCGAGCGTCCTCGTGGGGTCCCAGCTGCAGGAAGTGTTTCCCTGGACCGGGAGGGGTGGACCGCGTGGCTCTGAGGGCCGCAGGTGGGGAGGCCTGGAGTGGGGTGCCACCCGGCAGTGCCAGGGATAGATGGCAATTGTCCCCTCTGTGGACTGGGGTGGGGCCTCCCCCTGCCACACAAGTGAAGGTGCATACTTCACACTACACACGGTCGGTCGTGTAGACCAAATCCCCTGATTACATCCTACAGGGATTCACCAGTGATCCCTGCACACTTGATAGAGGGCACTGGAGAGAAAGAGAGAGGAGAGAGGGAGGGAGACAGACACAGGAAGAGGGGGAGGGAGAGAGAGACGACGAGGGAGGGAGAGACAGGAAGAGAGGAGAGAGAGACAAAGAGGAGAGAAGGGGGAAGAGAGGGAGGGAGGGAGAGACGAAGGGAGGGGAAGAGAGAAGAAGGGAGAGGAGAGTCAGGAGGAGAGAGGAGAGAGAAACAGAGGAGAGAAGGGGGAAGACAGAGACAAAGAGGAAGAGAGGGAGGGAGAGATGAGAGAGGCAAGAGGGAGGGAGAGAGGAGAGAGAGGGGAAGGGAGAAGGGAGAGGAAAGACAGGAAGAGAGAGGGGGAGGGAGAGAGAGACGAAGAGAGGGAGGGAGAGACAGAGAGGAGAGAGGAAGAAGGGAGAGGAGAGGAGAGACAGAGGAAGAGAGGAGAGAAGGGGGAAGAGGGAGGAAGAGAGGGAGGGAGGGAGAGAAGGAGAGAGGGGAAGAGAGGAGAGAGAGGGGAAGAGAGGAGAGTCAGGAAGAGAGGAGAGAGAAACAAAGAGGAGAGAAGGGGGAAGAGAGAGACAAAGAGGAAGAGAGGGAGGGAGAGACGAGAGGAGAGAGAGGGGAAGGGAGAAGAAGGGAGAGGAAAGACAGGAAGAGAGGGAGGGAGAGAAGGAGAGGAGAGAGGGAAGGAGAGAGACTGAGAGGGGGAGGGAGAGGAGAGAGGGAGGAAGGGAGAGGAGAGAGGGAGAAGGAGGAAGGGAGAGGAGAGAGGGAAGGGAGGCAGGGAGAGGAGAGGGGATGTGTACTTCCGGGTCCTGGTCGGTGGCGAGGTTGGCTTCCTGTGGCCAGGTGTCTCCCCAGCTCCAGCCATGGCCTCTGCTGGTGTGGCCTCACCTGACCAGGAGGGTGACGGGGGCGGCCTTCGGCTGCAGGGCCACGAGCCCATCCATGAACTTCTGGGCCTGGGCCTCCCTGCAGGTCCTCGTGGCCTCGGGGTGGATGGCCAGGACCTCGGGGGCGTCTTCCTCGGGCAGGGCCCCGACCATCTGCACCAGGTCCTCCAGGCTGGCTGACGCCGGCACCCGCAGGCACGTCTGGAAGTGGAGGCCCGTCCTTGGTCACAGCCAGGATGGCTGCTGTGACCATCACGGCTAGGGGGGGAGGGGGGAGGAGCGGGCAGGGCACACCTCCCAATCGTCTGCAGCCCAGTGTGGGGACGGCGGCCTCTCAGTCCTCCCCTGGAGGAGACGGGCACAGAAAGTGAGGAGCTAAAAAGCGCCCCCATTCTGAGGCAGTAACCATCTTGTTGTTTATATTAAACTATGAGTGACCCAAAAGCATACATAAATTCAAGAAACAGAATTGTGGCACCCATAAGTTCCAGGAACTGACCTGACTGTTAAAATTAACCAGAACTCGGGTAAGGGTCAGCATTTGTTTTCTAAAGCCATAAAACTACCCTCAGCTAATTAGGACTCCACCAGCTGCCCCGGAATGTCCCCAACCCCCACCTTATCTTGCTCAAACCCTTAGTTGCTGTAAACCCGTGGTCTTTGCCTTTAAAAGCCCTGTAAACTGTCGGCTAGGGCTTCCTCCTAAGCCCCGCTGTGTGGGGTGCAGGACGAGGCCCGCTGAACAAAGCCTTGCTTTTGCACTTCGGAGCGTCTGGGTCTCGGTGGTCTTTTGGGGGTGGTCCTGCGGCCTAGGCATTACAGTTGGGGGCTCATCCGGGATACACCCAGAGACCCCCGAGACCCCAGACCCGGAAGGTAAGGAAACACGCTGTTGATTTGTCTTGTCCTGTCATCTGTCAGTTTGTCTGCTTCACTCATTGGAGGATGGGAGCTCTGACTTGTATTTCTCGAAGGGATTCCTGACGCAGACACGTTTGTACGGCAGCCTGAAGGGACCGGGAGACGTCCCAGGTCCTCCACCCTTGAAGGGGGCCCCTGGAACCCCATCTTGATACCCATAGGGCGTAAGTCAGTCTGGTTTTTGACTGGTTTTTGAGTCTCCTAACCAAGACTCAACTGGCCCACCTTGTTCTTGGGTCTGCTCCTTCTGTTACTTCACAGGAGTCAGCAGACCAACGTGGGAGGTCTCCTTCTAGTCAGTCTTTAAGACTCAGGCCTGTGTGAATTGTATTTTCTGTTTTGTTGGAATTGTCTTACCCCTTGTATTCTGTGGCCTGAATGACTAACGAGACAGATAGCCATGGGCAATGTCCCCTCCAGCCCCCTAGACTTGACTCTAGCTCACTGGAAGGAGGTTAAGGAAACGAAAAACTCTGGCCCCCCTGATAGCAGTTTTTGCAGGTAGAATGGCCTGGGCCAGCCAGCTGCCAGAGAATGGAAGTCTCCTTGGGAGAGGCGCCCCTGAGGGTTTTCAGGGCCCCAGGTGTCTTCCTCTCTGACTGCTGCCAGGCATGCATCAAAATTTAGGGGTACTTAAAGGTCTCTGCTTCTGTCTTGTTTTGTGAGGTGTTTTTTGTGCTGTCTGGTTTTGTCTTTGAAATTGGTACCAGTCCTAAATATGGATCCTAGTGATTTGTGTGTGTGTGTATGTCTTTTGTTATTTATTTGAACATTTCTGGGTCTCAGGCCTGGCATGGCTCCTCCCTCTCAGCTGCAATTGAGACAAGCAGAGGCCAGGTGAGGCTGCTGCCAGCCTCGTCTGTTTCCCTTTTCCTAACAACCTGGCTGAAGTGACGATCTGGAGACAGTCGGTGGCAGGGCACAGGCATCAGTCCTGGTTCCCCCAGGTTTGAATTTGGTCCTGTAAACTGATATGTGAGTTGGCCTAGTCGAGATTGGGGAAATGACTAGAGTTATGCTCTAGGTGGGCTAAATTTGGCGCTGGAAGACTCTCACCAAATCATAATTTCAGCTAAGTTGCCTTGGAAACAGTTTTGTTAGATTAAGATTGGCAGAACTGTCTTGCCATAAAAGCTTCTGGAAAATGAACGGCTGATATTAATTTTGTGCGCTTTAGGATCTTTGAGGATGAATGTGTGTGTGAATGGGTGTGAGTGAACATGTTCAAGGTTAAATTGTCAGCATGCTGCGTAAAACAATGGATGAGCTCCTACACAAAGGCAATTGGGTAAATCTAAGTCTAAACTTCAAGAAAATTATTAGGTTTGAATGTTTTCCAATCTCTCAAAGGATTATTGCATTATTTTAAAGAGGAACTGCTTAATAGAATTTTTCTAAAGATTCTGAAATCTGCATCAAAAAAAATCTGGTATTGTAATACATAGAGCTGTTTACATTGTAAGCATTGTATCTTGTTTAGCACAGAGGCATTAGGGAATTTGGAATTTATTTCTTTGAGTTAAAGTTTGAAGATAAGTATTAGAGATTTAAATGTAAATTTGTTTATCAGTGTCAGAAGCTTTGCCTGCCTGTCTTTTAAAACTGCATAGGTGAGGCTGGGAGTTTGGCCCAGTGGTTAAAGTGCTTGCCTAGCATGCATGAAGACCCGGGTTCAATTCCTTGGTACCACATACATAGAAAAAGCCAGAAGTGGTGCTGAAGCTCAAGTGGTAGAGCTCCAGCCTTGAGAAAGTCCAAGGACAGTGCTCAGGGCCTGAGCTCAAACCCAGGACTGTCAAAACAAAACAAAACAAAAAAACTGTTTAGGTAATCAAATGCCAAGAGAAAGGACAGGGAAAACTTGGGATAGTCCTGTGTGGCCATCTTTGGGGGTGAGAGGTGAACTGGCAAAGGTGCAGCTCTGGGTTTCCATGGTGGGACAGGCCCTAGGGAGGGTCCATGCATGGGAAAAAAAAATTAAGATAGCACAAAGGCTGTTCATCTAAACCTTGCAAACTGACAAGAAATCTGACAGTAAAATGTGAGTGATGTGATTAGTATTTCTTAAACTGCCACTTAAAATGTATTAAATTGGGGAAAGGGTTTTTTTTTTTGCTTTTTTTCATATATTTTTATTGTAATTAATAGAAGGGTTACATTACATTCACCAGATGTGGGGAAAGGGTTTTTAAAGGAATGTTTAAAGGTTTATTTCCTTATGATTTGGTTTCATGCTACTTTGGAATTGGATATATTTTAGAAAAAGGAGGAAACTAAGTCTGGACTTTTGGTGCACTGATGATGTTTGTAGTTCTTGCATTAAGGAAAAACTTATTCGAGTTTAAACTGTTGTTGGAGTTGTAGGCAGTAACCTAAACTGCAGGGGAAAAAAGTGCCTCTTCTAAAAGGAGGCTTGGAAGCAAAGGCAGTGCTTGAGTTCTTAAGGGTTCTTCAAATGCAAATAAAGGCTAAAGTGTTCATTGTTTAAGCAAATATCAATAAAAGTTTTAAAAATATTAATTAGAAATGGATTTCTGAACAAAATTTGAAAGTGAAATTGTCCTAAATGTTTGTTTCAAGAAAGAGAAAAAAGGAAAATTAGGAGTACCCAAATGATTGCTTAGTTGCTATTTTAGCTTGCTCTTATAAGTCTCTTTATAGCAATTTCAAGCAGGTCCATGGAGAAGGACGGCAGATCCTTATTCAGATATAATTTAGGCCCTCACCAAGTTCCAGGTAAGATCATGCTTAGAGACTATTTCTGTGTTGACCACCTTGTTGCTTCTAATTGGAGTAACGTGGCCTTTGTAGGACTCATTGATCTGAAAACTGCAGTTCTGAGCCAGCCCGGGCAAAGCAGAGTCCCTGTGAGATTATGGTGTCTAATCTAGCAGCAGAATGCTAGTGAGGCAGAATTGCTTTGGAGCTCAAAGTGGCAGAGGGCTAGCCTTGAGCTGGAGAGCTGAGGGACAGTGCTCAGGCCCTGAGTTCAAGTCCAGCAATCAACCAGGTGGAATGCCACTGGGATGTTTATCCCCGTGTGGAGACACACTACTGGGACGAAAGCAATGAAGCATCCAGATGGCAAAGATGGTGTCAGATCCTAGAGTCACTTATGCTTGGCCATTCAAAATTGATGAGAGCCAGGAGGTCATAGAATAGTTTGTAAGCATGCCTTACTAATGCCGTGCCTTTCATAACTGGGCAGGCACTTGTCAATCATCTGTGATAGTGGGTAGTTTTACAATTCTGACCCCCCGTATTTGCTCAAAGCCCTAACTGAGCAAATTTTGATTTAACACCAGCCACACATTCAGGAAAGTTTGTGGACCTGAGGCTGTGTCCCTACTGATCTGTCGAGGCCTACACTGGCAACTGAATTATAGTTAGAGTCACAGAGATTAAACTCCCCAGACAATCAGGAAAATGCCTTTGCAAATGGGTGCTAAGTAAACTACATTGTTGTAGCCAAAGGAAAAGTTTGTGCAATTGTTAAATCTTTCATATGATCTCTAATTTGGAGTAAAATATTGCTCCTGATATGTAATCTTGGCAACCCCTTGGTAAAATAGGCTAAGCTTTTAGGGTCCCTGGCTAGGTGTAGAGACAACATCCCTGAGTCAGCTTGAAGAAGTTAACAGAAGATGGATCTTCGCCCATCAATCCCCTTAAGATGAAGGGATCAGAGTCATTTTTGGAAAGTGAGACAGGATAAGTTAGAGGCATGGGAAAGAGTAGTAACAGATGTGCAAGAGTGGAGACTGCACTTGGGGAATGGCTACAGGTTCAAGTCTTCTACACCTGTCTGGGGAATCCCAGCCTCGTTGAAAGGAAATCTGGTTACTCGAAGTTGTCACCCTGGTATTACTTTGGAATTTCAACCCTATACTGTCTTAAAAACTAATGGGATGCCAGCCCGAAAAAATGAGTGTGCTCAGGTAAAGCAACAAGGAAATCATTGAGAGAATTCACCAAAGTCAGGCCCTAGGTTAAGTTTCTTTAACCAGTCTGTGCAGAAATTTGCAGGTGACCCAGCAGGAGGTGTGACATTCCATTGGAGCTGATGAGAGATGAGGTTGCTGCCACACGTTCTGCCCTGCCTGATTCCACCACCACCCCGCAGCTGCGTCCTGAGAGGACTGGAGCTAAACCTTTGGTGGTGGGCCATTCTATCTGTGCTAAGTTCAAAGTCCCCTATGTGTTTGCAGCCATTATGGTGACTCTGGATGGGTGAAGGGAATTTTCCATCCAATGCTGAACAGCCTAGAGGTAAGAGGTGCAAATGTAAATGAGGGCTACAGTCAAATGAAAAATAGAGAAAGGTTAGTAAAGATTCTGGGAGAGCAGTTGAGAAAAGAAAAAAATGGTTTCTTATGGATAAGAAAGGATCTGGAAAGAATTATCTTAAATGTTCTAAAAAGGGAGGAAGACAAATCCTAAAGAGTTCCTGTATGTAGTAGATGGCATGAGCAAATCCTAGAGTTCCTGTATGTAGTAGATGGCATGAGCAAATCCTAGAGTTCCTGTATGTAGTAGATGGCATGAGCAAATCCTAGAGTTCCTGTATGTAGTAGATGGCATGAGCAAATCCTAGAGTTCCTGTATGTAGTAGTACACTGATGTGGAACCATGCTTTGTGCCCACCAGAGGGATTGATAAGCCTGCTTCCCAGTTGTGAGGGCTTTTTCTTGGGTGCAGAACCGGGAGGGCACGCTCTATGCCCCTCCACACCAAAGAATGCTGTCTGCCTGGGTCTGATAACAATTGTTGGCCCCCAAGCCATGTGTTATCTCATCTGGCACTGTTAACCATGATTCAGTCCAGTTCTTACAGGCCTTACACGTTGATCTGGGGACATGTGCATCGTCTGGTTTCCAGTACCCTGGCACTCAAGTGAACCTGTGCTGTGATTCCCAGCACTCCAACCACTGTGAAGGTAGCAGGAAAGAGCTACTGGGTTCATCATTCCTAGGTGAAGACAGCGTGTGGGAATCCTGGACTTTCAGACTCCCAGAGGAATGGACTTTGACATTTTTGGGTCCCAAACAGACGCTGACCTGAGACGTATGCATAAGTCAGTCGACAAGCTCACTGACTCACTGAGGTCCCTAGCTGAAGTTGTCCTCCAGAACAGAAGAGGACTAGATGTGTTGTTCCTAGAGGCTTGCGTGTCACCATGGGAGAAGAATGTTGCTTTTGAGCAAACCACACTGGGGTAATAAAAGATAGCCTGGCAGCTGTAAAGAGGAGTCTAGATGAGCGAGAAAGGGAGAGACAGGGGTCCCGAGGAAGATATGAGAGGCTGTACAACTGGTCCCCTGGGCAGCTTCCCTAATCCTCAGCCATGACTGGCCCTCTGGTGATTATTTTAATGTTACGGTTACTGTTGATTGGCCCCTGTGTAATTAACGCAATGATGTCCTTAGTAAAAAAAAAAAAGAGAGAGAGAGAGAAAATCAGAGTTATAAAACTGAGGATCCCACACACCTGGCATAACCCTGTTTATACTGAGGTAAATAGGCTAAAAGAAAAGGGGGGAATGAGGGCTAAAAAGCACCCCCATTCCGAGGCAGTAACCATCTTGTTGTTTATATAAACTGTGAGTGACCAAAAAATGCACATAAATTAAAGAAATAGAATTGTGGCGTCCATAAGTTCCAGGAACTGACCTGTCTACATTAAAATTAACCAGAACTCGTGTAAATTCAAGGGAGGCATTTGTTTTCTAAAGCCATAAAACTACCCTTAGACAGCTAATTAGGACTCCACCAGCTGCCCTGGCATGTCCCCAACCCCCACCTTATCTTGCTCAAACCCCTAGTTGCTGTAAACCTGTGGTCTTTGCCTTTAAAAGCCCTGTAAACTGGCTTCCTCCTGAGCTCCATCGTGTGGGGTGCGGGACGAGGCCCGAGCTACATTTCGGACTGGTCTTTGTGGTGGTCCTGTGGCACAGGCATCACAAAGGAGAGGCAGGCAGTCCTCTCCACTGCCCAGCATGGCGGTCAGCACAGGGGAGAGGCGTGAGGGCTCTGTCTTCCAGGGCCTGCGAGTGAGGGCTCCCAGCAGGGGTGGGGGGGGGTGGGAGGGGAAAGGGGGAGCCGGAATGGAATCCTAGCCTGCTTCCTGGCTTCCATGAGACTGCTGCCCTTCCCCTCCTCCTCCCTTTACCTCCCCCCTCCTCCCCTTTCCACCCTCCCCTCCTCCTCTCCCCCTCCTACTTCCCCCTCCCTCCAACTCCTGCCCTCCTCTTCACTCCTCCACTTCTCCCCACTCCCCCCCCCATTCCCCCGCCTCCTTTCCCATTCCTTCTCTCCCCCCACTCCTCCGCATCCTCTCCCTTCTCCCTTCCTTCCCTCTCCCTACCCCGGAGCTGCAGTAGCAGAAGTCATCCTCCAGCACGTCGGGGTTGCAGAACTGGTGAAGAAGTGTGTTCAGGCACCGGCTGTCCCACACATCCGACACGTGCCCACCATAGGTCACCTCACCCATCATGTAGTGCAGCGCCGGCCAGGGCACGGTGGCCCCCGGCCTGCTCAGGGCTTTGCTGAGGACCCGGATGGAGACCTGGGGGGCAGGGTCTCTCCTCAAGACCCAGAAGCACCTCGCCCTCCCTCTCCTCAGGACCCAGAACCACCACGCCCGCCCTCTCCTCAGGACCCAGAACCACCACGGCCGCCCTCTGCTCAGGACCCAGCACCACCATGCCCCCCCTCTCCTCAGGACCCCAGAACCACCACGCCCGCCCTCTCCTCAGGACCCAGAACCACCACGGCTGCCCTCTCCTCAGGACCCCAGAACCACCACGGCCGCCCTCTCCTCAGGACCCCAGCACCACCACGCCCGCCCTCTCCTCAGGACCCCAGAACCACCACGCCCGCCCTCTCCTCAGGACCCAGAACCACCACGCCCGCCCTCTCCTCAGGACCCCAGAACCACCACGGCCGCCCTCTCCTCAGGACCCCAGAACCACCACGCCCGCCCTCTCCTCAGGACCCCAGAACCACCACGCCCGCCCTCTCCTCAGGACCCAGAACCACCACGCCCGCCCTCTCCTCAGGACCCCAGAACCACCACGGCCGCCCTCTCCTCAGGACCCAGAACCACCACGCCCGCCCTCTCCTCAGGACCCAGAACCACCACGGCTGCCCTCTCCTCAGGACCCCAGAACCACCACGGCCGCCCTCTCCTCAGGACCCCAGCACCACCACGCCCGCCCTCTCCTCAGGACCCCAGAACCACCACGCCCGCCCTCTCCTCAGGACCCAGAACCACCACGCCCGCCCTCTCCTCAGGACCCCAGAACCACCACGCCCGCCCTCTCCTCAGGACCCCAGAACCACCACGCCCGCCCTCTCCTCAGGACCCCAGAACCACCACGCCCGCCCTCTCCTCAGGACCCAGAACCACCACGCCCGCCCTCTCCTCAGGACCCCAGAACCACCACGGCCGCCCTCTCCTCAGGACCCAGAACCACCACTCCCGCCCTCTCCTCAGGACCCCAGAACCACCACGCCCGCCCTCTCCTCAGGACCCAGAACCACCACGCCCGCCCTCTCCTCAGGACCCCAGAACCACCACGCCCGCCCTCTCCTCAGGACCCCAGAACCACCACGCCCGCCCTCTCCTCAGGACCCAGCACCACCACGCCCGCCCTCTCCTCAGGACCCAGCACCACCACGCCCGCCCTCTCCTCAGGACCCCAGAACCACCACGCCCGCCCTCTCCTCAGGACCCCAGAACCACCACGCCCGCCCTCTCCTCAGGACCCCAGCACCACCACGCCCGCCCTCTCCTCAGGACCCCAGAACCACCACGGCCGCCCTCTCCTCAGGACCCCAGAACCACCACGCCCGCCCTCTCCTCAGGACCCCAGAACCACCACGGCCGCCCTCTCCTCAGGACCCCAGAACCACCACGGCCGCCCTCTCCTCATGACCCCAGAACCACCACTCCCGCCCTCTCCTCATGACCCCAGAACCACCACGGCCGCCCTCTCCTCAGGACCCCAGAACCACCACGCCCGCCCTCTCCTCAGGACCCCAGAACCACCACGCCCGCCCTCTCCTCAGGACCCAGAACCACCATGCCCGCCCTCTCCTCAGGACCCAGAACCACCACGCCCGCCCTCTCCTCAAGACCCCAGAACCACCACGGCCGCCCTCTCCTCAGGACCCCAGAACCACCACGCCCGCCCTCTCCTCAAGACCCCAGAACCACCACGCCCGCCCTCTCCTCAGGACCCAGAACCACCACGCCCGCCCTCTCCTCAGGACCCCAGAACCACCACGCCCGCCCTCTCCTCAAGACCCCAGAACCACCACGCCCGCCCTCTCCTCAGGACCCCAGCACCACCATGCCCGCCCTCTCCTCAGGACCCAGAACCACCACGCCCGCCCTCTCCTCAGGACCCCAGAACCACCACGGCCGCCCTCTCCTCAGGACCCCAGCACCACCATGCCCGCCCTCTCCTCAGGACCCAGAACCACCACGCCCGCCCTCTCCTCAGGATCCCAGAACCACCACGGCCGCCCTCTCCTCATGACCCCAGAACCACCACTCCCGCCCTCTCCTCAGGACCCCAGAACCACCACGGCCGCCCTCTCCTCAGGACCCCAGAACCACCACGCCCGCCCTCTCCTCAGGACCCCAGAACCACCACGGCCGCCCTCTCCTCAGGACCCCAGCACCACCATGCCCGCCCTCTCCTCAGGACCCAGAACCACCACGCCCGCCCTCTCCTCAAGACCCCAGAACCACCACGCCCGCCCTCTCCTCAGGACCCCAGCACCACCATGCCCGCCCTCTCCTCAGGACCCAGAACCACCACGCCCGCCCTCTCCTCAGGACCCCAGCACCACCACGCCCGCCCTCTCCTCAGGACCCAGAACCACCACGCCCGCCCTCTCCTCAGGACCCCAGAACCACCACGCCCGCCCTCTCCTCATGACCCCAGAACCACCACGCCCGCCCTCTCCTCAAGACCCCAGCACCACCATGCCCGCCCTCTCCTCAGGACCCAGAACCACCACGCCCGCCCTCTCCTCAAGACCCCAGCACCACCATGCCCGCCCTCTCCTCAGGACCCAGAACCACCACGGCCGCCCTCTCCTCAGGACCCCAGAACCACCACGGCCGCCCTCTCCTCAGGACCCAGCACCACCACGGCCGCCCTCTCCTCAAGACCCAAAACCCCTGTCCTCTCTCTCCCCCCCTCCTAATCTCCCTTCTTTTCCCCTTCCTCCCTCTGTCCCTCACTTACCTTGTCTGTCTGTCTCTGTCTGTCTCTCACTCTGTCTCTCTGTCACTCCTGTGGGGAGGGGCTCTGGTTCCCCCCCCTCCCCGCCCCACAGCCACATCTTCTTCTCCAGAGCCAGGCTCACCTCCAAGTCTGAGGAGCTGAACTTGTAAGGGATGTTCCAGCCCAGGGTCCCGTAGCAGACTCTTTCTTTAATCACAGCGTTGAAGAAGCACAGGCTGAACAGGAGCTTTCTCCACGCGGGGCCATACTCGGTATTTTCCAGGACTTCCTCTGTCACCTCGCCGCAGCTCCCGAACGTCTGAAGCAGTTTATTTCTGAGTCCCTGGGGAGATTCCACGGCCACCTGGGGGCAGAGAGGGCAAAGTCCCCTGACCCAGGGCCTCCAGGCTTGTCCTTGAGGCCACTGAAAACCTTGTCCCCCAGAGCGCTGTCCAGAGCTGCCCGGCTCCCAGGGGCCCAGGCCCGGCTGCAGTGGCAGAGCCATGGGGTGGGGGTCGGCGGGGAGGTGACAGTGTGGCTCTTAGCCTGGAGTCAGAAAGGGTCTGATGTGTTTCCACTGTTGCTCAGTTCACACACACACACACACACACACACGCACACACGCACACACATGCATACACACATGCACACACACATGCACACACATGCACACATGCATACACACGCACGCACACACACGCGTGCACACACACGCACACATACATGCATACACACACACACGCACACACACATACACACACGCACGCGCACACAGTCAAGAACGGTAGCTGTGTTCACTGTTCCTTGGTAAGTCAAATAGCCTGTGCTCTCCTGGCTGCCCGGGGCACACCATCCCGTGGGTGTACACAGGCGGCTCTGGCTCAGGAGGGTGGCATGCTGCGTGGGCTTGTGTGCCCCAGTGTCACCTGTGGATTTGGCCATGTGTGGAGAGCCCTGTGTGGGGGCTGCACCCCTCCTCTCCACAGGCCGCTCTGGAGCCAGGAAGCTCTCCAGAGGTGTGGCCTCCTCTGCACTGCTTGGCCTGTTTGCTGGGGACAGTCTCTCTTCCATCGGCTCAGGATGGTGGTCAAGCCCGGCCCCGGGCCCAGCCCGAGGCCGCCGGCACGGCCAGCCATGCAGCCTGAGCTCTGGGCTCTCGTAAGCGTGAGTGGAGGGGCTGCAGGACACCCAGGACCAACGTCAGCGCAGAGCAGAAGGCTCCACGAAGAGACGAAGTGAGGCTGCCCAGAGGAGCTGTCCCCAAGCCACCCGCAGACCCCTTCCAACGCAGGCTCCCGCCAGGGGTGGCGGTGGGCCCTGAAGGCGGACGCCAGTGCGCGCCCTGCGCCTTTTGCTCCGAGGTCCCCTCAGTGGTCCCCTCCTGTGTCCTGCGGGATGGAGTACCCCCCCTCAGTGGCCTCAGCCACCCCGCCATGCTCTTCTGGGCTGACCAGATCCTTGTTCAGATGCTGAGCCCTGGCAACGCCACACAAACTGGGCAGAGCTGAGCGCATGCTCTATTAGGACTGTCTGCCAGAATGCCACAGAGAGTGACCCGCAGGGGAAGCTGCTGAGGCCCTGCTGGCCTCTGGAGTGGGCTGAAGGGTCAGGGGAGCCCCGTGGGACTCGAGTCTCCCCAACCCAGGAGAGGGCGCGCACTGGGTCTTCAGCCATCAGAACCCGAGCAGCCCCAGCTGACACGGCCAGGCGCTCTGCTGTGAGTCACTGAGGGCTGTGTGCGCACGTGGCCTCGCCTGGGGCTGGGAAGGCTCAGCCTGACACCCAGCACCACTGGGTGCATCCACACATCCTCCCTGCAGAGCCCGCTGACTCCTCCCTGCAGAGCCCGCTGACTCCTCCCTGCAGAGCCGGCTGACTCCTCCCTACAGAGCCCGCTGACTCCTCCCTACAGAGCCCGCTGACTCCTCCCTGCAGAGCCTGCTGACTCCTCCCTGCAGAGCCGGCTGACTCCTCCCTGCAGAGCCAGCTGACTCCTCCCTGCAGAACAGACTGACTCCTCCCTGCAGAGCCGGCTGACCCCTCCCTGCAGAGCCTGCTGACTCCTCCCTGCAGAGCCCGCTGACTCCTCCCTGCAGAGCCCGCTGACTCCTCCCTGCAGAGCCCGCTGACTCCTCCCTGCAGATCCTGCTGAGGACTCCTCCCTGCAGAGCCCGCTGACTCCTCCCTGCAGAACCTGCTGAGGACTCCTCCCTGCAGAGCCGGCTGACTCCTCCCTGCAGAGCCTGCTGACTCCTCCCTGCAGAGCCGGCTGACTCCTCCCTGCAGAACCGGCTGACTCCTCCCTGCAGAGCCGGCTGACTCCTCCCTGCAGAGCCCGCTGACTCCTCCCTGCAGAGCCGGCTGACTCCTCCCTGCAGAGCCCGCTGACTCCTCCCTGCAGAGCCAGCTGACTCCTCCCTGCAGAGCCGCTGACTCCTCCCTGCAGAGCTGCTGACTCCTCCCTGCAGAGCAATCAAGTTTTCCCGGTTCTCACCTTCACACTTGTTTGAAGAATAGACACTGGGAATGTAGTAACTGATTTTGAACTTAACCACAGCCTAAAGTCAGGATCTACCGACACATCTGGCTCATGAAATCTGCAAAACAAAGTATAAATATTACATAGAACATAAATATTCTAAACAAGGTGGCATGTCACTGTCTGAGGTGACCTGAGAGGTAATTTTAATGTCAGTGATCTTACGCGACACAGAGCTTTCATGTTGTACAAGAAGTGGTATAAGAGTCATCAGCTCCCTTTTCCCTCATTATACAAATCTTGGAAAAAATAATGAACAAAACAAAGGTCTGGAGTTTTAGCTCAAGCAGAGCAACTACCTAGCAAGTCTGGGGCCCTGAGTTCAAAACTTTTTATATTAAAAAAATAAGGAGAAGGAATGAAATGCAGAGTGCCACAAGTGACATCTAGGTCAATTAAACACGACAATAAAGGATGGGAATAAGGGTGAAATCCACCGAGTGGAGTGGAATCAACAAGCTCAGACTTTACTAAGCAGGTACGTGAATAAATGAGGAGAAACAAAAATGGCCCCCTACCCTTGAGCCACAGCCCACTGCCCATTTTCTAGAGGGTAACTGGGCATAAGAGTCTCGGGTCCTTTTGTGCCCGGGCTGGCTTTGAACCTTGATCCTCAGATCTCAGCCTCCTCAGTAGCTAGGATTACAGGTGTGAGCCACCACCCATGACTGGAAGCACATTTTTTGCCAGTCCTGGGCTTGAACTCAGGGCCTGAGCACTGTCCTTGGACTTTCTCAAGGCTAGAGCTCTACCACTTGAGCCTCAGCACCACTTCTGGCTTTTTCTATGTATGTGGTACCGAGGAATTGAACCCAGGCCTTCATGCATGCTAGGCAAGCACTTTAACCACTAGGCCAAACTCCAGGCCCCTGGAAGCACTTTTTTTTTTACGTACACAGTGGAGGGGATAAAGCCCAGGTGCCTCACGGGCAGATGGCATTCACACACGTCCACCACACACAGGAGAGCAGCCATGGCCTGGGAATGCAGGGCAGAGTGGCCGAGGGCTGCCGGTGGAATCACAGGGGCCATTCCTAACTCCAGGTGTGAGGCGAGGGGGAGAGGGGCAAGGCAGAACACACGCACTACGAGTGTCTTAAGAAAGGACGGGTGTGTCTGTGTACAGTGTGGTGTTTGAGCCCTTGGAGAAGGGACCCAGTGCATGTCAGACGGCTCGTGGCATCTGTCCTTGTGTAGGCACAGAGCTCACTGCTATCTCTGCCTTTGCTCCCGGTTCCGGTCGTCGGATCCCTTACGATTGCACCACTGTGCAGAGCCTGGGCATGAAGGAGGCGGCCAGGTGGCAGTTCTGCAGGAAGACCCACTGCTGCTGGCTGTCCAGCGCCTTGGCGATCAGCTCTTCTGCCTTGGCCGCCTGGCCTCGGCCCAGGGAGACCATAGTGACATGGCTCGTGGTTCCTGTCAACTCCAGCGCAAACCTCAGGAGCATGCTGGCCAGGTCCACCCCTGTGCAGCGGGAGAGACCGGTACACGCCTGTTGTCCCAGCCACCGGGAGGCTCAGCTCTGAGGACCGCAGTTCAAAGCCAGCCCGGACAGGACAGAGACCACCAGAAAACCAGACGTGGTGCTGTGGCTCAAGGGCTACGGCGGTGGCCTTGAGCTGAAGTCCCAGGACTGGCACACATCAAAGTCCCCACAAAACAAAGCTAGAGACCCTTTCCCCCGATGAGCTCCCCTGTCCTCTTCAAACCCAACCCGTCCTTCCCAGTGGGGTAGGGGTAGGGCAGAACACGGGCTCAGGGTTCCTAATTCATGGGGGGGGAGGGGACCCAGCCCTGAGGCGGCCATGGCTCTGGGCCAAGTCTAGAAATGCCATGTCGGCTGTGTCTGCCTACTAGGCTCAAGCAGGCCTTTTTGTGGAAGCTCTGAGATGACACCCCCAACACACCCCCCCATGACACAACACACAACCCCAACACACACGCCCGTGACACCACACACACCGCCTGTGACACACCACATACCCCCATGACACCACACCCCCCGTGACACACCACACCCCCCTGTGACACAACACACCCCCCTGTGACACCACACCCCCCTGTGACACAACACTCACCCACTGTGACACACCACACCCCCTGTGACACCACACCCCCCCGTGACACACCACACCCCCCTGTGACACCACACATACCCCCTGTGACACACCACATACCCCCGTGACACCACACCTCCCTGTGACACAACACACACACCCC
Organism: Megascapheus bottae; assembly: GCF_031878675.1. Taxonomy (NCBI): domain Eukaryota; kingdom Metazoa; phylum Chordata; class Mammalia; order Rodentia; family Geomyidae; genus Megascapheus; species Megascapheus bottae. The sequence goes on along the minus strand of NW_028327463.1, from coordinate 131,102 downwards.
CGTGACACACCACACCCCCCTGTGACACCACACACCCCCTGTGACACCACACCCTCCCGTGACACACCACACCCCCCTGTGACACCACACATACCCCCTGTGACACACCACATACCCCGTGACACCACACCTCCCTGTGACACAACACACACCCCCTGTGACACACCATACACCCCTGTGACAACACACACCCCCTGTGACACCACACACCCCCTGTGACACCACACACCCCCTGTGACACCACACACACCGTGATACCACATCCTCCTGTGACACACCACACCCCCCTGTGACACCACACACACCCCCTGTGACACCACACCTCCCTGTGACACCACACACCCCCTGTGACACCACACCCCCGTGACACCACACACCCCCTGTGACACACCACATACCCCCTGTGACACACCACATACCCCCTGTGACACACTAACCCCCTGTGACACACTAACCCCCTGTGACACCACACACCCCCTGTGACACACCACATACCCCCTGTGACATATCACACCCCCCCTGTGACACCACACACCCCCTGTGACACATCACACACCCCCTGTGACACCACACACCCCCTGTGACACACCACACACCCCCCGTGACACATCACACACCCCCTGTGAGACACCACATACCCCCTGTGCCACACCACACACCCCCTGTGACACACCACACACCCCCTGTGACACACCATACACCCCCTGTGACACATCACACTCCCTGTGACACATCACACACCCCCTGTGATACCACACAACCCCGTGACACACCACACACCCCCTGTGACACACCACACACCCCCTGTGACACACCATACACCCCCTGTGACACATCACACCCCCTGTGACACATCACACACCCCCTGTGATACCACACACCCACCGTGACACACCACACACCCGCCGTGACACACCACACACCCCCTGTGACACCACACACCCCTGTGACACATCACACACCCCCTGTGACACCATACACCCCTGTGACACATCACACACCCCGTTACACCACACACCCCCTGTGACACCACACACCCCGCGACACACCACACCCCCCGTGACACCACACACCCCCTGTGACACACCACACACCCCCTGTGACACACCATATACCCTCTGTGACATACCACACCCCCTGTGACACCACACACCCCCTGTGACACATCACACACCCCCGTGACACACCACATCCCCTGTGACACACCACACACCCCCTGTGACACCACACACCCCCCGTGACACCACACACCCCCTGTGTCCACCCCACACTCCCATCACTCACCAGAGGAGTGGATTAGGATCAGGGGGCTCTGGGCAGTGGATTCTTCATAGGATTCCTTCAAATTAACTGTGGTTCTCTGAGTATATTCCTTTCCCATTTTTTCACTTATGAAACTTGTCACTGAACTATTTAAGCATTCTGGCCTAAGAATTTTTATCTAAAAAGGAAAGAAGAATTGTTACAGTATTTCACCTTGTTATCTGATATATTGTATATATGCGTATTTGGTTATTTGGAATAGGATAGGGAAGGAGGGAAACAAGATCTGGGTGGCGTGGGGGAGGGAAATGGGGACCAAGACATGAGAAAGGCTATCAATGTATGTGAAGTAATGCACCTTCTATTTGGTGAATATAATGTAACCCTTCTACTAATCACAATAAAAATATATGAAAGAAAAGATAAGGAATCGTTGAGAGCCACCTGGGAATATCCCTGATGCAGGAGATACAGGAGAGGGGTGGGAAGGCTCTCACACAGCTCCCTCTGTGTGCCAAGGCCGGAGGGAGCTGTGCTCCTTGATTAGGCAAGAGGAGGCTTTCCCCTTGTTCTGCTCTGCTGGGCACACCCAGAGCAGACCCTATCCCCCCCCCACCCTGCACTGCTCCTGGCAGGGAAAGCCAGGGAGGAGTAAACCACACTGCCTGCAAGTTCACACAAACAGAATGCAGGTCTGCAAACAACTGAGAGCACTGTAAGACGAGGGCAGTAAGCCGAGGCCCAAGGCCAGTGGGAACCCACGGCAAACTTCAGACGGAAGGACTTCCCCATGAAAACTATGTGATTCACCAGCCAGGTACACACTCCTGCCGTGCACAAGGCCCACAAGTCACATCCTGAACACAGCCGGCCTTTCTGTCACCCAGGGCAAGACAGGCGCTGCAGGCTTGTGGTCCGTGCAGTGGACAGGGGAACTAGGGACAGATGCCGTGCTGAGACGTCCACAACTGTCACACGTGGTCATCAGATGTCAACCACAATGCACCCAATCATTCACATAATCACGACACGTCCAGTCCTCCCACATAACTATAACCTGTCTAATCCTTCCATGTAATTCTGCTCTTCTACCCTTTGAAACCGTGTGTGTGTGTGTGTGTGTGTGTGTGTGTGTGTGTGTGTGTGGTGAGTGTTTCTGTGCCAGTCCTGGGACTGGATCTCAGGGCCTGGATGATGTCTCTGAGCCTTTTTTGTTTTTCTCATGGCTATTGCCCTACCCCTTGAGCCACAGCACCACTTCGGGTTTTCTGGTGGTTAATTGGAGATAAAAGTCTCTCGGTCTTTAGTGCCCAGGCTGGCTTTGAACCTTGATCCTCAGCTCTCAGCCTCTTGAGCAGCTTGTGAGCTACCGTGCCCAGCTTTCAAGTTGAAATTTGTATTTTCTGCAGTGCATTGCACATGGAGAGTGTGGGGAGTGGCCAGCCGAGGGGAGGGGGTCGTGTCACCTGTCACTGTCCACTCCCACCTCTGTGATTGGTAATCCCAAGGACTGAGGGAGCTTTTTGGAGGGGAGGGGAGTGACTAGAGCTCTGTAGATTTGATTTTGCTGTCTGTTTTCTAAGTAGCCAGGAACAGGTCCGAGAGGTCCCCTGGCCCCTGCCTCCATCCGCCGCCCTCTCCGCGTCCTTCAGAGCCCAAGCTGGTCCTCCGCTGGCCCACTGGGAGTCCTGGGCGGCGGGGCTGGGGAGATACTTCCTGTCTCGATGGACCCCGGAAGGCAAACCACCTCCTCCACCGTTGGCTCCGGTCAGCAGCCACTGGCCTGGTTCTGAAACCCCTGAGTTGGAGCCGGGTTCTTCCTTTGGGCATTTGCTAAGCTGACGGGCACAGCGAGGCAGAGGGTCCCCTTCATGTGAGCGGTGCTGTGCTGGTGAGCGTGCGTGGGTGAGAGCCAGGTGTGAGCAGACGGCTGGCCTGGCCTGGGTGACCAGGCAGAGGCGTGGCGTGGCACACCTGCAGGGGCGGGAGGGCCAGGGGCCTGGCTCGGTGGCTCCCACACCAAAGTGCACAGGAGCAGGACATGGACGCCTCCTCCACTCCCATGCTCAGTCCACCCGAGGTTTCAGATTCATGTATAAGTGGCTGATAAAAATGTGATCTGGAAGGGTTCAGGTGACTAGAAAAGTTCTTCAAGCATACCAAGCATGCCTTACCAAAACAAGTCTTTGAAATGGAGTGAGTCTCTCCCAGGGAAAACTCACAGGAGCACATATTTCTTCATTTTCATTTAATACTTCTGTTAGATATCATGTAGAGAAAGAAACAAATGAATAAGCTTTTATAAACGTTGTCTCACTAGAATGGCCACAATACTAACATATGCTTTTATTTTCTTGTGAATTGCCGATAGTAAGGGAGCTTAATCCTCACAGGATGGGTGTTGTTGGAAAGCATCTCAAGGGACCCAGCCATGAAGGCAGGCTGCCCCATGGAGGTGACACAGTGCCAGGCCATCACTACCTGTCAGGGGGACACTGGACCACTACCAGCAGATGAGACTGCAGATCTGAGATTCTCCCCCCCACTCTTTCTTTCCAGTCCTGGGCTTGAGCTCAGGGCTGAGCACTGTCCTTGGACTTTCTCAAGGCTAGAGCTCTACCACTTGAGCCTCAGCACCACTTCCGGCTTTTTCTATGTGTGTGGTAGCGAGGAACCCAACCGGGTCTTTGTGCATGCTAGGCGAGCACTTTAACCACTAGGCCAAACTCGCAGCTCCAGGTTTGAGATTTCTGTTCAAAACCACTCAAGACTCTGGTGGGGAGCAGGACCTGCCAAGAAAGCAGGACTATTACTGTCCTGGCTGCATCTGCTTGTGCGTGGATCCTTCATTTCCCTCTGCCTGGCACGTCTGCAGCGCTGCTCTAATGCGTCAGCTATGTGTATCAAGGAAGAAAAGGACACAGAGCCTCTCACTGTAATCTCATCTGCCCAGAGGTGGAGGTTGGTGGCTAGTTTGGGCAAAGTGAGGGATCTTATCTCCTAACAGGGAGGCCTGTAACGTTCACCACGTGAAAGTCCAGGAGGGCCCTAGCTGCATGGTGGCGGGGTGGGGTGGGGGGCCTAGAACCAGAGCTGCAGAGGATGGGAACATCGGCACAGCCGATGGTCTGTACAGCACGGACACTGCCAGCAACGCCCACGAGCAACACACAGACGGTGCGGAGAGCACACGTGGACACACATTTATCTGCAACATCAATTGGTTCCTGCAGGTGACGGGAAGGGAGCAACCACCCCAGAAGAAAATGGGCATGTGTGGGGCAGCTGAAACACTTCTACCACTAACAGGAAGACCAGAGCTAAAGAAAAAAGTTCAGATTGGCCCAACTTAATAAAGGCCAGTGTTTCTATAATTTACATCCTCACCAGCCTTCACACTCAGTGAAAACATAAACTGAGGTAGACTTTTGTGGAAGTTGTCCTGGTAGCAGCTCTTGCTTTGGTGGGTCACGGGACTTGAACTTGGCCTGGGCGCTGTCCCTGAGCTCTTCAGCTCAAGGCTCCCACCCTACCCTTGAGCCAAGCCCCTCTTTCCATTTTCTAGAGGTTCATTGGAGATAAGATTCTCAGGTTTTCTGGTGTCCAGGCTGGCTTTGAACCTGGATCCTCAGATCTCCGCCTCCTGAGCGGCGAGGATGACCGGTGAGCTTCTACGCCCTACTGGTGGCACTTCTTAACATAAAATAACCGACTCATTGTCGACTGCACTTCTGAAATCCTGTCTCCTAGAGACACCAGTGGGAGTAATGGAAGGATGTGACACTGGTACACAACATAATTTCATATTGTGCATTATGGCCTAAATCTGCAAACAAAATGGAGAAAATGTGAAGGAAACAAACAAGGCCACATCCGGGGGGGCACGTGGAGGTGGTGAGAAAAGCAGAGCAGAGGGGCAAGGGCGGGGTGGGGGGAAGGGCAGAGGCAGGAGGGAGGAAGGGGATGGGTGGAGGGATGAGGGCGGTGAGGGTGGGGAGTGAAGGTGGAGGGGTGGGGGTGAGGGTGGAGGGCAGGGGGTGAAGGTGGAGGGGTGGGGGGTGAGGGTGGAGGGCAGGGGGTGAAGGTGGAGGGGTGGGGGTGAGGGTAGAGGGCAGGGGGTGAAGGTGGAGGGGTGGGGGTGAGGGTGGAGGGCAGGGGGTGAAGGTGGAGGGGTGGGGGTGAGGGTGGAGGGCAGGGGGTGAAGGTGGAGGGGTGGGGGGTGAGGGTGGAGGGCAGGGGGTGAAGGTGGAGGGGTGGGGGTGAGGGTGGAGGGCAGGGGGTGAAGGTGGAGGGGTGGGGGTGAGGGTGGAGGGCAGGGGGTGAAGGTGGAGGGGTGGGGGTGAAGGTGGAGGGCAGGGGGTGAAGGTGGAGGGGTGGGGGGTGAGGGTGGAGGGCAGGGGGTGAAGGTGGAGGGGTGGGGGTGAGGGTGGAGGGCAGGGGGTGAAGGTGGAGGGGTGGGGGTGAGGGTGGAGGGCAGGGAGTGAAGGTGGAGGGGTGGGGGTGAGGGTGGAGGGCAGGGGGTGAAGGTGGAGGGGTGGGGGGTGAGGGTGGAGGGCAGGGGGTGAAGGTGGAGGGGTGGGGGGTGAGGGTGGAGGGCAGGGGGTGAAGGTGGAGGGGTGGGGGTGAGGGTGGAGGGCAGGGAGTGAAGGTGGAGGGGTGGGGGGTGAGGGTGGTGAGAGTGGAGGGGTGGGGGGTGAGGATGGAGGGGTGAGGGGGCTGAGGGGAGGTGGGGATGAGGGGAGTTGGGGCGCTGGGGGGGCTGAGGAGGGCAGGGAGGCACTGGGGCTCATGGAGAGGCTCAGGTATGGAGTTGACAAAAGAATTTTTTTTTTCTCCCCCAGTGCTGGCCTTGAACTGAGGGCAGAGCACTGTCCTTGAACTGAGGGCCGAGCACTGGCCTTGAACTCAGGGCCGAGCACTGGCCTTGAACTCAGGGCCGAGCACTGTCTCAGGACCGAGCACTGTCTCAGGACCGAGCACTGGCCTTGAACTCAGGGCCGAGCACTGGCCTTGGGTTTTCTCAAGGCCAGAGCTCCATCACTTGAGCCACAGCCCCACTTCCGGCTTTTGACTGAAGTCCTGCAGGCTTTCCTGCCCTGGCTGGCTTTGAACTGCGATCCTCCTGTGTGGCTGGATGGCAGGCGTGACACGGCGCCGTCCTTACTTTCCTCGGAGGAGCCGTGGCGTGGGGAGAAAGGCAGGCCCAGCAGAGAGTACGGCGTCTGGCTGCTCCTGAACTGCTCCCACTGCTGCACGTTGGACAGAAGGGACTGGCAGAGGGTCTCAAAGGCTGCCAGGCGCATGCTGATGTACTGGCTCTGCTTCCACCCGGAGCTGCTCAGCCACCGAAGATGCTGGTTTTTGTACATCTCAAACATGTCTGATGGGAAAAGAGCCGAGTCCTGTGCCTGTCAGCCTCTTAGTACACGGGAGCAGCCCACGGTCACTAAGTTTCCACAAGACTTACTTATTGCAGTTCAGAGCTCCTCAAGTTTATCTCACCTGTTGGCTGTGCCCAGCCTGGGTGTTAACTGTGCCCCGCTGTCAGTACAGAACCTTCTCAGCAAATACCCCGCTTCCCTCTGCTCCAAGACCTCGGCACCAGGGCTCCGTTTCTCAGCCGCACCCACTCACTTCAAGACAGTGCTAAGGGGTGCTGTCCCCAGACCGCGCCTGGCCTCTGTGTCATCCTCTGTGCAGAGCCCTCCCTGGGAGGCCAGGACACCTCTCCACTCTGTGTCTAGGTTGCATTTTGTAGATCAACCCACTGCCTGCTGGCTGTGTACCTAGTGCTGCTGTAAACCTGGGGACCGGGTATCTCTTCCGACTGGGTCTCACCTTCGGGGGAGAGATCCAGGGAGGCTTGCTGGATCACAGAGCAGTTCTAGTCTTTCCTTTCCTTTTTCTTGTGTATGGGTTCCGGGGCTTGAAACCTGGGCCTGGGCGCAGTCCCGGAGCTTTTTGCTCAAGGCTAGCACTCTTATCACATGAGCCAGGGCTCCACCTCAGGCTTTTTGGAGGTTACCTGGAGATAAGAATCTCAGGACCTTCCTCTCCTGGCTGATTTCAAACCACAATCCTCAGACCTCAGCCTCCTGAGTAGCTAGGATGGCAGGCGTGAGTCACCGTGCCCAGGAGTTCCGTTCTCAGTGATCTGAGGAAATCGGTTTCTCTGCAGTGTGACTGCACCCCAAACCCACCACAAGTACACATGGCTTCCGGCTCCCCACACCTTCGTCAGTACTTAGTGTCTGCCAGACTGACACCGGGAATGTGCATGGAGTCTATCACAGTGTGGCTTTGACAGGCATTTCAGATACCTTGTGCCCACACAGGGGACACACAGGGAAACACACAGAAAATAGACAGGAAAATACACAGGAAACACACCAGGAACACACAGGGAAAAACATAGGAAATACACAGGGAATACAGAAGGAAATACACAAGAAGCACACAGAGAAATACACGGGGAGTACACAGGGAAAAACAGAAAATAGGGAAGAACACAGGGAAAAAACAGGAAACACACAGGGAATAAAGAGGGAAATACACAGGAAACACACAAGGAATATACAGGTAATACACAGGGAAAACATAGGAAACACACAAGGAATACAGAGGGAGTACACAGGAAACACACAAGGAATATACAAGAAATACACAGGGAAAACATAGGAAATACACAAGGAATACACAGGGAAATACACAGGAAACACACACTGAACATACAGGAAATACACAGGGAAAGCACAGGAAACACGCAGGGAATACACAGGGAAATACACAGGAAACACACAGGGAATAAAGAGGGAAATACACAGGGAAAACACAGGAAACACACAGGGAATACACAGGGAAATACACAGGAAACACACAAATAATATACAGGAAATACACAGGGAAAACATAGGAAACACACAGGGAATACACAGGGAAATACATAGGAAACACACAGGGAATACACAGGGAAATACACAGGAAACACACCAGGAACATACAGGAAATACACAGGGAAAACATAGGAAACACACAAGGAATACAGAGGGAGTACACAGGAAACACACAAGGAATATACAAGAAATACACAGGGAAAGCATAGGAAATACACAAGGAATACACAGGGAAATACACAGGAAACACACACTGAACATACAGGAAATACACAGGGAAAGCACAGGAAACACCCCAACACCCCACACGGTTTGTCATTCAGGAGTCTGAGGTCCGGAGGATGGAGGTCTGGAGCCACTCCGAAACAGAAGAGTCTAAGAGACTCCATCTCCAATTAAGTACCAAGACGGTAGACCCTGGACGCGGTAGCGTGTCGGCGTGAGGGAGAGGCCCGGAGGTCAAGCCTTGGTACTGGCACCGAACACGAGATAAGAAAGAATACGGAGCTTCTGGCAGTGGTTGGGAGATTCTGCCCAGGCCCTTTGGGTAGGCTCAGGTGTCCTGGGGAGGCTTCCGAAGGGCTGGCTGCCCCCCTCTGGGCGGCTGCACCCTCCTCCAGATGAGGCTCACGGTGGCCTCACTGCCCTGCCTTCCAGGGTTGGTGAGCAAGGCGCGTGGCCCTCTGGGATCTGGGAGCGGAGGCGCGGGGACTGTGGGTTCCAGGCCTGCCTGGGTGCCACGCGGTGGCCCTGCCTCCCAACACCTCCAGGACCGCACATGACCAGAGCCCCTCGCGGCTGAGCTCGCCTGTGCTCCGGGAAGCGGAGGGGCTCTGGCCTGTGAGCTCAGCTGCTCAGGGGGCTGAGATGGGAAAATCGTTGTTCAACGCCAGCCCAGGCCCGAGACTCCACCAGACGCTTCTTTCCAGTAACTAGTAAGGCCAGGAATGGGGCTTTTTAGAAAACCAGGGACACTTCCAGGCTCAGAGTTCAGGCCCCAGGAGTGGCGCATGTGTGTGCTCGCACGCACCCACGCTCGCACGCACACACGTGCAGGGGTGAAAACAGCTGCATTTGCGCACACACCAGGCTGGGTGCTGACATCTGCACGCACGCACGCGCGCACACACACACACACACACACACACACGTGCAGGGGTGAAAACAGCTGCATTTGCGCACACACCAGGCTGGGTGCTGACATCCGCACGCACGCACGCGCACACACACACACACACACACGTGCAGGGGTGAAAACAGCTGCATTTGCGCACACACCAGGCTGGGTGCTGACATCCACCGGCGTTTCCCCACCAGCTGTGGAGCCTCCCGCCGTCCCGGCACCCTTGCCCGACCACATCCAGAACAACTGCCTTCACTTACTGTCAAGCCCCGGCGAGGGCAGGATGCTCTTCATGTCTACCAAGATGCCCGAGTAGAGAAAGGCGTTCCACTCCTCCTCGGGGAGAAAGCCCTGCTCGTCCAGCCAGGTCTTGCCCGTGTTGTTTCTCATGATGGTAGTGCACAGCAGGAAGGAGATGCAGAGCTTATGCCGATTAAACAGAGCTGCGGAAATGACCTGCGGGAGCGCACGGCCGTCAGGGCAGCGCCCGGCCGCCCCGCGCCCGGCCTCCCGCCGCCCGGCCAGCGCTCACCTTGAAAACGTTCCTCGTCAGCGCATCCAGCGCGCGCTTGGTGCGCAGGTGTCGGGGACCCGCCCCGTGGTCCGGCTCAGGCGGTGCTGAGACGCCGCTGATCCTGTGACCTCGGCCCAGCGTCGTCGTGTCCCGGCTCATGCCGGTCTCCTCTTCCTCGCGGTTGGAGATGACGGAAGCGATGAAGATCTTCCGGAACCAGGCCAGGGAGAACTGGTACATGTAGTTGAGCTTCGAGAGGCTGGCCACGAGGAAGTAGAGCAGGGTCCCTCGCGTGGCCACCGGCAGGTACCGTGCCCGCGTGGCCTGCATCTCACGCTCCGCCTTTTCTGTCGCTTTGATGCGCTTTGATATTTCCCGGGAAGTCACTTTACATTTTCTTAATGTCTCCACGATTTCTTCGTTGTCCAATATGCACCCTAAACACAAAAGACACGTAGCTCGGTGACCGCGCCACCGGGCGTCCTCCCCGTGGGCTTTCTTCTGTTGGTCCTGGGCGCGGTCCCTGAACTCTGCCGCGGGAGCACAGCTTACTTGGCCTTTACTGGTTAACTGGAGATAATGGTCTCTTGGGCTTTGTTGCCCAGGTTGGCTTTGCACCGTGATCCTCAGATCCAGTCTCCCAAACAGCTACAACCACGCCTGGCTTAGAAAAATGTAATTAAAATGACCATTAAGAATTCTTTAAAATATGAAAGATTCAACTACAAGATTTAGTAAAAATGTCTTTAAAATGTCATACTCTCAGCCAGCGCTGTGGCTCACGCCTGGCACCCTCGCTGCTCAGGAGGCTGAGATCTGAGGATCCAGGTTCAAAGCCAGCCCGGCACTAAAGGACCTGAGACTCTGATCTCCAGTGAACCTCCAGAAAACGGGAAGTGAGGCTTGGCCCAAGGGTAGGGGGGTAGCCTTGAGCTGAAGAGCTCAGGGACAGCGCCCAGACCCACAGAAAGAAAAGAAAAAAAAAGGTCGTGCTCAGAAGAAACCAGCAGAATAAACACTGAAGGGCCACAGGAACAGTGCTGTTGGTGTGTGTGCAGCCCCTCGCCATGCCCCGCCTCCCCCGCCATGCCCCGCCTCCCCGCCATGCCCCGCCTCCCCCGCCATGCCCCGCCCCCCGCCATGCCCCGCCTCCCCCGCCATGCCCCGCCTCCCCCGCCATGCCCCGCCCCCCGCCATGCCCCGCCTCCCCCGCCATGCCCCGCCTCCCCCGCCATGCCCCGCCCCCGCCATGCCCCGCCTCCCCCGCCATGCCCCGCCTCCCCCGCCATGCCCCGCCTCCCCCGCCATGCCCCGCCCCCCGCCATGCCCCGCCTCCCCCGCCATGCCCCGCCCCCGCCATGCCCCGCCTCCCCCGCCATGCCCCGCCTCCCCGCCATGCCCCGCCTCCCCCGCCATGCCCCGCCCCCGCCATGCCCCGCCTCCCCCGCCATGCCCCGCCTCCCCCGCCATGCCCCGCCCCCGCCATGCCCCGCCTCCCAGCTATGCCCCGCCTCCCCCGCCATGCCCCGCCTCCCCACCTCCCCCGCCTCCCCCGCCTCCCCCGCCATGCCCCGCCTCCCTGCCTCCCCCGCCTCCCCCGCCATGCCCCGCCTCCCCCGCCATGCCCCGCCTCCCCCGCCATGCCCCGCCTCCCCCGCCTCCCCCGCCATGCCCCGCCTCCCCCACCATGTCCCGCCCCCCGCCATGCCCCGCCTCCCAGCTATGCCCCGCCTCCCCCGCCATGCCCCGCCTCCCCCGCCATGCCCCGCCTCCCCCGCCTCCCCCGCCTCCCCCGCCATGCCCCGCCTCCCTCGCCATGCCCCGCCTCCCTCGCCCTCCTCTTCCAGCTGAAGCCCACGGCAGCCACAGGCGCCCGGTCTGCCTGCGTGCCTTGGCCCTGGCCTGTCACCCCCGGGCTGCAGTCCCTGCTCCCCCCATCAGGGCCCTGCAGCCCTTCCTGTGCAGACCCTCTGCCTCCCAGCCCTCGAACGCGCTCTGTGCACTTCCCCAGAGATGGCCAAGCACTGCCCGCCGCAGTTCACCTCGGCAGGCTCCCAGGACAGCGGCCTGGCCCCAGGACAGCGGCCTGGCCCTGGTCTGAGCCTGGGTTGGAGGCAGGCCGAGGCGCCAGGCGCACAGGGTGTGTGGGGCAGAGGCTCGGCTGGAAGAAGTGTCCTCCGGAGAAGGCCAGGCGTGGGGGGCCCAGCCCGGGGCTTCTCACTCTGCGTTGCTCAGGTCAGGTTCAGAAAGGAGTCTCTGGCCCTTTCTGTTTAGACAGCAGCTTTCCTGAAGGCCTCTGGTGTCTGTGTCGGCATCTCACCCACCTTGTGTTTTCTGCAGCAGGTTCAGTGTTTTTCCCTCCATTTCCTCCAGAGTCATGGTGTCCACCGAGATTCTCTCCAGCAGCTGGCTGCGCTGCTTCTCCAGGTGGGGTTCCTCGTGGCTCACCACCAAGGACAGCAGCTGGTCCTGCAAACTGTGGAACGTCAGGGTGAAGTTGACCATGGTGACAAAGTTACTGACCGAGGGCAGGAAATGCGGATTGTCTTTATCTGTAGTTAAGTATAGCCTAACAAGGAGAAAAAAAAGAGAAAATTAGCAGACCACACAGGCTTTGTGTGGCAGTGACTCCTGGTGTCATGGACAGAGACCCCCCCCCCTCCCTGTCGCCTGCCCCTTCCCTCCCCCGCCACCCCCCCACCAGTCCTGTGGGAGAAGGGTGGGATGGAGCTCGCATCCAGCTTCTGCAGGCCAGCAAGAGGGGAGGAGGGCAGGAGCCCTGCTGGTGAGAATCCTACCCTGCCACCATCTCCACCAGCCAGGGCCCAGCCAGGACCCCGGCTTCACAAGCGGCGAGGCCGGGGGTGGGTGGAAAGTTGGACAACTGGTGGGGAGAGCTCTGTCTGTCCCTGCCCTGCTCTCCCTCCCTGCCCTCCCTCCCTGCCTATCCCAGATAAAAGAGACATCTGACTGAATTTAGCCTGAGAGGTACTGACCTAAACTTGACGTTATACTCGGTCTCAGAATCCTCGATTCTTATGTAGTGTTGCCATCGTTTCCTGTGGATGTCCTTCTTCAGAATGGACTTCAAGCCTGCAGGAAGGGTCTCGGGGAGATCCCGCAGGAGGACGCTCCCGCCCATCTTCACGATGTGCTTCATCTTCCGGAGGTAGCTGCTGTCCTCCAGGCTGAGCTCGTGCAGCCTGGGCCCCTCCAGCTGGCGGATCCACTGCTGCGCTTGCTTGTGTGGGTCTATCAGCAGCGGCCACTGCTGCGAGTGCCTGATCAAGACGGCATTCTCGGCCGAGTGCCGGCCAAGAGGCAGCCCCTGGCTGTGCCACCGCTGGACCTGGAACACAGCCACAAGCCACACACACCGCTAGCCACCCACAGGGAGCTCGAGGGCAGATGTCACTGTCACCTTCAGGAAAGAACATTAAACAGGACAAAGAAGGAGCAATTCCCAGGATGACCAGGCTGCAAGGGGTCCAGAGCTGAAGTCAGCCTGGGCCAAAAGTGAGACCCTGCCTCAACAGAGTGCCTGGGCGTCACCGGTCACCGCCACGCAGGAGGCAGGGCACAGGCCCTGTGAAACCTACCTGAAAAGCACACAAGTGGCTGGGGTGTGGCTCAGAGGGGCACCTGACAAGCCAGGGCAGGGCTTCTGAGCCCGGACCGGAGAATTGTCCCAACAGAAGCACAGTTACACACGAGATGCTGCCCTTCCGTTCATCAGCAGTGATGCTGCAGACATAACGAGCCCTGTGAAGACCGTGGTTTCCGCAGCTCTTACGGCGGCATGTGCGCCTGCAGCACACACCCATGCCGCTGCAGCCAGGCAGCAGGCCGGCCCTGCAGAGCACCTGTCTGTGTATCCGAGGCCAGCGACACCACACTCCCTTTTGTTTGGTGTCTAGGAGTTCTTCCTCATCACCGAGGTCACTTCCTCATCACCGAGGTCACTTCCTCATCACCGAGGTCACTTCTCATCACCGAGATCACTTCCTCAGCACCGAGATCACTTCCTCACCACCGAGGTCATTTCCTCATCACCAAGGTCACTTCCTCATCACTTAAATCACTTTCTCATCACCGAGGTCACTTCCTCACCACCGAGGTCACTTCCTCATCACTTTGATCACTTCCTCATCACCGAGGTCACTTCCTCACCACCGAGATCACTTCCTTATCACCGAGGTCACTTCCTCATCACCGAGATCACTTCCTCATCACCGAGGTCACTTCCTCATCACTTTGATCATTTCCTCAACACCGAGGTCACTTCCTCACCACCGAGGTCACTTCCTCATCACCGAGGTCACTTCCTCACCACCGAGATCACTTCCTCATCACCGAGATCACTTCCTCATCACCGAGGTCACTTCCCCATCACTTTGATCATTTCCTCACCACCGAGGTCACTTCCTCACCACCGAGGTCACTTCCTCATCACCGAGGTCACTTCCTCACCACCGAGGTCACTTCCTCATCACCGAGGTCACTTCCTCACCACCGAGATCACTTCCTCACCACCGAGATCACTTCCTCATCACCGAGGTCACTTCCTCACCACCGAGATCACTTCCTCATCACCGAGATCACTTCCTCACCACCGAGGTCACTTCTCATCACCGAGGTCACTTCTCATCACCGAGATCACTTCCTCATCACCGAGGTCACTTCTCAGCACCGAGGTAACTTCCTCACCACCGAGATCACTTCCTCACCACCAAGATCACTTCCTCATCACCGAGATCACTTCCTCATCACCGAGGTCACTTCCTCATCACTGAGATCACTTCCTCATCACCGAGATCACTTCTCATCACCGAGATCACTTCCTCATCACCGAGATCACTTCCTCATCACCGAGGTCACTTCCTCATCACCGAGATCACTTCCTCATCACCGAGGTCACTTCCTCATCACCAAGGTCACTTCCTCACCACCGAGGTCACTTCCTCATCACCGAGATCACTTCCTCATCACTGAGATCACTTCCTCATCACTGAGATCACTTCCTCATCACCGAGATCACTTCCTCACATCGAGATCACTTCCTCTTGACCGAGGTCACTTCCTCATGACCGAGATCACTTCCTCAGCACCGAGATCACATCTTCACCACCGAGGTAACTTCCTCACCACCTAGGTCACCTCCTCATTACCGAGGTCACCTCCTCAACACCGAGGTCACTTCCTCACCACCGAGGTCACTTCCTCAGCACCGAGGTCACTTCTCATCACCGAGATCACTTCCTCATCACCGAGGTCACTTCTCAGCACCCAGGTCACTTCCTCATCACTGAGATCACTTCCTCATCACCAAGGTCACTTCTCATCACCGAGGTCACTTCCTCATCACCGAGGTCACTTCTTCATCACCGAGGTCACTTCTCATCACCGAGGTCACTTCCTCATCACTTTGATCACTTCCTCATCACCGAGGTCACTTCCTCATCACCAGATCAGTTCATCACCACCGAGGTCACTTCCTCATCACCGAGATCACTTCCTCATCACCGAGGTCACTTCCTCATCACCGAGGTCACTTCCTCATCACCGAGGTCACTACCCCATCACCGAGGTCACTTCCTCATCACCGAGGTCACTTCCTCATCACCGAGATCACTTCCTCATCACTCAGATCACTTCCTCAGCACCAAGGTCACTTCCTCATCACCGAGGTAACTTCTTCATCACCGAGGTCACTTCTCATCACCGAGATCACTTCCTCATCACCGAGGACACTTCTCATCACCGAGATCACTTCCTCATCACCGAGGTCACTTCCTCATCACCGAGATCACTTCCCCATCACCGAGGTTACTTCCTCATCACTGAGATCACTTCCACATCTCTGAGGTCAGTTCCTCATCACCGAGATCACTTCTTAACCACCGAGGTCACTTCCTCACCACCGAGGTCACCTCCTCATTACCGAGGTCACCTCCTCATCACCGAGGTCACTTCCTCACCACCGAGGTCACTTCCTCACCACCGAGGTCACTTCCTCAGCACCGAGGTCACTTCCTCACCACCGAGGTCACTTCCTCATCACCGAGGTCACTTCCTCATCACCGAGATCACTTCCTCACCACCAAGGTCATTTCCTCATCACTTGAATCACTTCCTCATCACCGAGGTCACTTCCTCATCACTGAGATCACTTCCTCATCACCGAGGTCACTTCTTCATCACCAAGATCACTTCCTCATCACCGAGGTCACTTCCTCATCACCGAGGTCACTTCTTCATCACCGAGATCACTTCCTTATCACTGAGATCACTTCCTCATCACCTAGATCACTTCCTCATCACCGAGATCACTTCCTCACCACCGAGATTACTTCCTCATCACCGAGGTCACTTCCTCATCACCGAGGTCACTTCCTCAGCACCGAGGTCACTTCCTCACCACCGAGGTCACTTCATCAGCACCGAGGTCACTTCATCACCAACGAGGTCACTTCCTCACGACCGAGGTCACTTCCTCATCACTGAGATCACTTCCTCATCACTGAGATCACTTCCTCATCACCGAGGTCACTTCCTTATCACTTAAATCACTTCCTCATTACCGAGGTCACTTCTCATCACCGAGATCACTTCCTCATCACCAAGGTCACTTCCTCATCACCGAGATCACTTCCTCATCACTGAGATCACTTCCTCAGCACCGATATCACTTCCTCGTCACCGAGGTCACTTCCTCATCACCGAGGTCACTTCCTCATCACCGAGATCACTTCCTCATCACCGAGGTCACTTCTCATCACCGAGATCACTTCCTCATCACCGAGGTCACTTCCTCATAACCGAGGTCACTTCCTCATCACCGAGGTCACTACCCCATCACCGAGGTCACTTCCTCATCACCGAGGTCACTTCCTCATCACCGAGATCACTTCCTCATCACTCAGATCACTTCCTCAGCACCGAGGTCACTTCCTCATCACTGAGGTCACTTCCTAATCACCGAGGTCACTACCCCGTCACCGAGCTCACTTCCTCGTCACCGAGGTCACTTCCTCATCACCGAGGTCACTTCCTCACCACCGAGGTCACTTCCTCAACACGAGGTTACTTCCTCATCACCGAGGTCACTTCCTCATCACCGAGGTCACTTCCTCACCAGCGAGGTCACTTCCTCATCACCGAGGTCACTTCCTCATCACCGAGGTCACTTCCTCATCACCGAGATCACTTCCTCACCACCGAGATCACTTCCTCAACACCGAGGTCACTTCCTCACCACCGAGATCAGGTCCTCATCACCGAGGTCACTTCCTCATCACCGAGGTCACTTCCTCACCACCGAGATCACTTCCTCATCAGGAGGTCACTTCCTCATCACCGAGGTCACTTCCTCATCACCGAGGTCACTTCCTCATCACCGAGATCACTTCCTCACCACCGAGGTCATTTCCTCATCACTTGAATCACTTCCTCATCACCGAGGTCACTTCCTCATCACTGAGATCACTTCCTCATCACCGAGGTCACTTCTTCATCACCAAGATCACTTCCTCATCACCGAGGTCACTTCCTCATCACCGAGGTCACTTCTTCATCACCGAGATCACTTCCTTATCACTGAGATCACTTCCTCATCACCTAGATCACTTCCTCATCACCGAGATCACTTCCTCACCACCGAGATTACTTCCTCATCACCGAGGTCACTTCCTCAGCACCGAGGTCACTTCCTCACCACCAAGGTCACTTCATCAGCACCGAGGTCACTTCATCACCAACGAGGTCACTTCCTCACCACCGAGGTCACTTCCTCATCACTGAGATCACTTCCTCATCACTGAGATCACTTCCTCATCACCGAGGTCACTTCCTTATCACTTAAATCACTTCCTCATCACCGAGGTCACATCTCATCACCGAGATCACTGCCTCATCACCAAGGTCACTTCCTCATCACCGAGATCACGTCCTCATCACTGAGATCACTTCCTCAGCACCGATATCACTTCCTCAGCACCGAGGTCACTTCCTCATCACCGAGGTCACTTCCTCATCACCGAGATCACTTCCTCATCACCGAGGTCACTTCTCATCACCGAGGTCACTTCCTCATCACCGAGGTCACTTCCTCATCACCGAGATCACTTCCTCACCACCGAGATCACTTCCTCACCACTGAGGTCACTTCCTCACCACCGAGATCACGTCCTCATCACCGAGGTCACTTCCTCATCACCGAGGTCACTTCCTCACCACCGAGATCACTTCCTCATCAGGAGGTCACTTTCTCATCACCGAGGTCACTTCCTCATCACCGAGATCACATCCTCATCACCGAGGTCACTTCCTCATCACTGAAATCACTTCCTCATCACCGAGGTCACTTCCTCATCACTTAAATCACATCCTCAGCATCGAGATCACTTCCTCTTCACTTTGATCACTTCCTCATCACTTAAATCACTTTCTCAGCACCGAGATCACTTCCTCAGCACCGAGATCACTTCCTCATTACTTTGATCACTTCCTCACCACCGAGGTCACTTCCCCATCACCGAGGTCACTTCCTCACAACCGAGGTCACTTCCTCACCACCGAGATCACTTCCTCATCTCTGAGATCACTTCCTCATCACCGAGGTCACTTCCTCATCACCGAGGTCACTTCCTCAGCACCGAGGTCACTTCCTCATCACCGAGATCACTTCCTCATCACTTTGATCACTTCCTCATCACCGAGGTCACTTCCTCATCACCGAGGTCACTTCCTCATCACTTTGATCACTTCCTCATCACCGAGGTCACTTCTCATCACCGAGGTCACTTCCTCATCACCGAGGTCACTTCCTCATCACCGAGGTCATTTCCTCATTACCGAGGTCACTTCCTCACCACCGAGATCACTTCCTCATCACCGAGATCACTTCCTCAGCACCGATATCACTTCCTCAGCACCGAGGTCACTTCCTCATCACCGAGGTCACTTCCTCATCACCGAGATCACTTCCTCATCACCGAGGTCACTTCTCATCACCGAGATCACTTCCTCATCACCGAGGTCACTTCCTCATCACCGAGGTCACTTCCTCAGCACCGAGGTCACTTCCTCATCACCGAGGTTACTACCCCGTCACCGAGGTCACTTCCTTGTCACCGAGGTCACTTCCTCATCACCGAGGTCACTTCCTCACCAACGAGGTCACTTCCTCATCACCGAGAGCACTTCCTCATCACCGAGGTTACTTCCTCATCACCGAGGTCACTTCCTCATCACCGAGATCACTTCCTCATCACCGAGATCACTTCCTCACCACCGAGGTCACTTCCTCACAACCGAGATCACGTCCTCATCACCGAGGTCACGTCCTCATCACCGAGGTCACTTCCTCACCACCGAGATCACTTCCTCATCAGGAGGTCACGTCCTCATCACCGAGGTCACTTCCTCATCACCGAGGTCACTTCCTCACCACCGAGATCACTTCCACATCACCGAGGTCACTTCCTCATCACTTAAATCACTTCCTCATCACCGAGGTCACTTCCTCATCACTTAAATCTCATCCTCAGCATCGAGATCACTTCCTCTTCACTTTGATCATTTCCTCATCACTTAAATCACTTTTTCAGCACCGAGATCACTTCCTCAGCACCGAGATCACTTCCTCATCACTTTGATCACTTCCTCACCACCGAGGTCACTTCCTCACCACCGAGGTCACTTCCTCATCACCGAGATCACTTCCTCATCACGAGGTCACTTCCTCATCACCGAGGTCACTTCCTCATCACCGAGATCACTTCCTCATCTTCCAGGTCACTTCCTCATCACTGAGGTCACTTCCTCATCACCGAGGTCACTTCCTCATCAAGGAGATCACTTCCTCACTACTGAGGTTACTTCCTCATCAACGAGATCATTTTCTCAGCACCGAGGTCACTTCCTCATCACCGAGATCACTTCCTCACCACCGAGGTCATTTCCTCATCACTTAAGTCACTTTCTCATCACCGAGGTCACTTTCTCATCACCGAGATCACTTCCTCATCACCGAGGTCACTTCCTCATCACCGAGATCACTTCCTCATCACCGAGATCACTTCCTTATCACTGAGATCCCTTCCTCATCACTTAGATCACTTCCTCATCACCGAGATCACTTCCTCACCACCGAGATTACTTCCTCATCACCGAGGTCACTTCCTCATCACCGAGGTCACTTCCTCAGCACCGAGGGCACTTCCTCATCACCGAGGTCACTTCCTCAGCACCGAGGTCACTTCATCACCACCGAGATCACTTCCTCACCACCGAGGTCACTTCCTCAACACCGAGGTCACTTCCTCATCACTTAAATCACTTCCTCATCACCGAGGTCACTTCTCATCACCGAGATCACTCCCTCATCACCAAGGTCACTTCCTCATCACCGAGATCACTTCCTCATCACTGAGATCACTTCCTCAGCACCTAGGTCACTTCCTCATCACCGAGGTCACTTCCTCATCACCGAGATCACTTCCTCATCACCGAGGTCACTTCTCATCACCGAAATCACTTCCTCATCACCAAGGTCACTTCCTCATCACCGAGGTCACTTCCTCATCACGAGGTCACTTCCTCATCACCGAGATCACTTCCTCATCACCGAGGTCACTTCCTCATCACCGAGGTCACTTCCTCATCACTTTGATCACTTCCTCATCACCGAGGTCACTTCTCATCACCGAGATCACTTCCTCATCACCGAGGTCACTTCCTCATCACCGAGGTCACTTCCGCATCACCGAGGTCACTTCCTCATCACTTTGATCACTTCCTCATCACCGAGATCACTTCCTCATCATCGAGGTCACCTCCCCATCACCGAGGTCACTTCCCCATCACCGAGGTCACTTCTCATCACCGAGGTCACTTCCTCATCACTTAAATCACTTCCTCATCACCGAGATCATTTCCTCATCACTTTGATCACTTCCTCATCACCGAGGTCACTTCCTCATCATCAAGATCTCTTCCCCATCACTGAGGTCACTTCCTCATCACAGAGGTCACTTCCTCACCACCGAGTTCACTTCCCCATCACCGAGATCACTTCCCCATCACCGAGATCACTTCTTCACCACCGAGGTAACTTCCTCACCACCGAGGTCACTTCCTCAACACCGAGGTAACTTCCTCATCACCGAGGTCACTTCCTCATAACCGAGATCACTTCCTCACCACCGAGGTCATTTCCTCATCACTTAAATCACTTCCTCATCACCGAGGTCACTTCCTCATCACCGAGATCACTTCCTCATCACCGAGGTCACTTCCTCATCACCGAGATCACTTCCTCAGCACCGAGGTCACTTCATCACCACAGAGGTCACTTTATCAGCACCGAGGTCACTTCATCACCACCGAGGTCACTTCCTCACCACGGAGATCACTTCCTCATCACCGAGATCACTTCCTCACCACCGAGGTCACTTCCTCATCACCGAGGTCACTTCCTCATCACCGAGATCACTTCCTCATCATCGAGGTCACTTCCTCATCACCGAGGTCACTTCCTCATCACTTAAATCACTTCCTCATCACCGAGGTCACTTCCCATCACCGAGATCACTTCCTCATCACCAAGGTCACTTCTCATCACCGAGATCACTTCCTCATCACTGAGATCACTTCTTCAGCACCGAGATCACTTCCTCAGCACCGAGGTCACTTCCTCAACACCGAGGTCACTTCCTCATGACCGAGATCACTTCCTCATCACCGAGGTCACTTCTCATCACCGAGATCACTTCCTCATCACCGAGGTCACTTCTCATCACCGAGATCACTTCCTCATCACCGAGGTCACTTCCTCATCACCGAGGTCACTTCCTCATCACCGAGATCACTTCCTAATCACCGAGGTCACTTCCTCATAACCGAGATCACTTCCTCATCACCGAGGTCACTTCTCATCACCGAGATCATTTCCTCATCACCAAGGTGACTTCTCATCACCAAGATCACTTCCTCATCACCGAGATCACTTCCTCATCACCGAGGTCACTTCCTCACCACCGAGGTCACTTCATGAGCACCGAGGTCACTTCATCACCAACGAGGTCACTTCCTCACCACCGAGGTCACTTCCTCATCACTGAGATCACTTCCTCATCACTGAGATCCCTTCCTCATCACCGAGGTCACTTCCTTATCACTTAAATCACTTCCTCATCACCGAGGTCACTTCTCATCACCGAGATCACTTTCTCATCACCGAGGTCACTTCCTCATCACCGAGATCACTTCCTCATCACTGAGATCACTTCCTCAGCACCGATATCACTTCCTCACCACCGAGATCACTTCCTCATCACCGAGATCACTTCCTCACCACCGAGGTCACTTCCTCAGCACCGAGGTCACTTCTCATTACCGAGATCACTTCCTCATCACCGAGGTCACTTCTCAGCACCCAGATCACTTCGTCATCACTGAGATCACTTCCTCATCACCAAGGTCACTTCTCATCACCGAGGTCACTTCCTCATCACCGAGGTCACTTCTTCATCACCGAGGTCACTTCTCATCACCGAGGTCACTTCCTCATCACTTTGATCACTTCCTCATCACCGAGGTCACTTCCTCATCACCAGATCACTTCCTCACCACCGAGGTCACTTCCTCATCACCGAGATCACTTCCTCATCACTGAGATCACTTCCTCATCACCGAGGTCACTTCCTCACCACCGAGGTCACTTCCTCATCACTTTGATCATTTCCTCACCACCGAGGTCACTTCCTCACCACCGAAATCACTTCCTCATCACCGAGGTCACTTCCTCATCACCGAGGTCACTTCCTCACCACCGAGGTCACTTCCTCATCACTTTCATCATTTCCTCACGACCGAGGTCACTTCCTCATCACTTAAATCACTTCCTCATGACCAAGGTCACTTCCTCATCACTGAGATCACTTCCTCATTACCGAGATCACTTCCTCAGTATCGAGATCACTCCCTCTTGACCGAGGTCACTTCCTCATCACCGAGGTCACTTCCTCATCACTTAAATCACTTCCTCATCACCAAGGTCACTTCCTCATCACCGAGATCACTTCCTCATCACCAAGATCACTTCCTCACATCGAGATCACTTCCTCTTGACCGAGGTCACTTCCACATCACCGAGATCACTTCCTCAGCACAGAGATCACTTCCTCATCACCGAGGTCACTTCCTCATCACCAAGGTCACTTCCTCACCACCGAGGTCACTTCCTCATCACTTTGATCACTTCCTCATCACCGAGGTCACTTCCTCATGACGAGGTCACTTCCTCATCACCGAGGTCTTCCTCATCACCAAGATCACTTCCCCATCACCGAGGTTACTTCCACATCACCGAGGTCACTTCCTCATCACTTAAATCACTTCCTCACCAGCGAGGTCACTTCCTCATCACCAAGATCACTTCCTCAGCACCGAGATCACTTCCTCATCACTTTGATCACTTCCTCATCACCGAGGTTACTTCCTCATCACTGAGATCACTTCCTCATCTCTGAGGTCAGTTCCTCATCACCGAGATCACTTCTTCATCACCGAGGTAACTTCCTCACCACCGAGGTCACCTCCTCATTACCGAGGTCACCTCCTCATCACCGAAGTCGCTTCCTCATCACGAGGTCACTTCCTCACCACCGAGGTCACTTCCTCAGCACCGAGGTCACTTCCTCAAAACTGAGGTCACTTCCTCACCACCGAGGTCACTTCCTCAGCACCGAGGTCACTTCCTCATCACCGAGATCACTTCCTCACCACCGAGGTCATTTCCTCATCACTTAAGTCACTTCCTCATCACCGAGGTCACTTCCTCATCACCGAGATCACTTCCTCATCACCGAGGTCACTTCCTCATCACTGAGATCACTTCTTCATCACCGAGATCACTTCCTCACCACTGAGGTCATTTCCTCATCACTTAAGTCACTTCCTCATCACCGAGGTCACTTCCTCATCACCGAGATCACTTCCTCATCACCGAGGTCACTTCCTCATCACCGAGATCACTTCCTCATCACCTAGGTCACTTCTCATCACCGAGATCACTCCCTCATCACCAAGGTCACTTCCTCATCACCGAGGTCACTTCCTCATCACTTAGATCACTTCCTCATCACCGAGGTCACTTCTCATCACCGAGATCACTCCCTCATCACCAAGGTCACTTCCTCATCACCGAGGTCACTTCTCATCACCGAGATCACTTCCTCATCACCAAGGTCACTTCTCATCACCGAGATCACTTCCTCATCACCGAGGTCACTTCCTCATCACTGAGATCACTTCCTCATCACCGAGGTCACTTCTCATCACCGAGATCACTCCCTCATCACCCAGGTCACTTCTTCATCACCGAGGTCACTTCTCATCACCGAGATCACCTCCTCATCACCAAGGTCACTTCTCATCACCGAGATCACTTCCTCATCACCGAGGTCACTTCCTCATCACCGAGATCACTTCCTCATCACCGAGGTCACTTCCTCATCACTGAGATCACTTCCTCATCACCGAGGTCACTTCTCATCACCGAGATCACTCCCTCATCACCAAGGTCACTTCCTCATCACCGAGGTCACTTCTCATCACCGAGATCACTTCCCCATCACCAAGGTCACTTCTCATCACCGAGATCACTTCCTCATCACCGAGGTCACTTCCTCATCACTTAGATCACTTCCTCATCACCGAGGTCACTTCTCATCACCGAGATCACTCCCTCATCACCCAGGTCACTTCTTCATCACCGAGGTCACTTCTTCATCACCGAGATCACTTCCTCATCACCGAGATCACTTCCTCATCGCCTAGATCACTTCCTCATCACCGAGATCACTTCCTCACCACCGAGATCACTTCCTCATCACCGAGGTCACTTCCTCATCACCGAGGTCACTTCCTCAGCACCGAGGTCACTTCCTCACCACCGAGGTCACTTCATCAGCACCGAGGTCACTTCATCACCAACGAGGTCACTTCCTCATCACCGAGTTCACTTCCTTATCACTTAAATCACTTCCTCATCACCGAGGTCACTTCTCATCACCGAGATCACTTCCTCATCACCAAGGTCACTTCCTCATCACTGAGATCACTTGCTCATCACTGAGATCACTTCCTCAGCACCGATATCACTTCCTCAGCACCGAGGTCACTTCCTCATCACCGAGGTCACGTCTCATCACCGAGATCACTTCCTCATCACCGAGGTCACTTCCTGATCACCGAGATCACTTCCTCAGCACCGAGGTCACTTCCTCATTACCGAGGTCACTTCCTCATCACGAGGTCACTTCATCAGCACCGAGGTCACTTCATCACCAACGAGGTCACTTCCTCATCACCGAGGTCACTTCCTTATCACTTAAATCACTTCCTCATCACCGAGGTCACTTCTCATCACCGAGATCACTTCCTCATCACCAAGGTCACTTCCTCATCACCGAGATCACTTCCTCATCACTGAGATCACTTCCTCAGCACCGATATCACTTCCTCAGCACCGAGGTCACTTCCTCATCACCGAGGTCACTACCTCATCACCGAGATCACTTCCTCATCACCGAGGTCACTTCTCATCACCGAGGTCACTTCCTCATCACCGAGGTCACTTCTCATCACCGAGATCACTTCCTCATCAGCGAGGTCACTTCTCATCACCGAGATAACTTCCTCATCACCGAGGTCACTTCCTCATCACCGAGGTCACTTCCTCATCACCGAGATCACTTCCTCATCACCGAGATCACTTCCTCACCACCGAGATCACTTCCTGACCACCGAGGTCACTTCCTCACCACCGAGATCACGTCCTCATCACCGAGGTCACTTCCTCATCACCGAGGTCACTTCCTCACCACCGAGATCACTTTCCCATCACCGAGGTTACTTCCTCATCACTGAGATCACTTCCTCATCTCTGAGGTCAGTTCCTCATCACCGAGATCACTTCTTAACCACCGAGGTAACTTCCTCACCACCGAGGTCACTTCCTCTTTACCGAGGTCACCTCCTCATCACCGAGGTCACTTCCTCATCACGAGGTCACTTCCTCAGCACCGAGGTCACTTCCTCACCACCGAGGTCACTTCCTCACCACCGAGGTCACTTCCTCACCACCGAGGTCACTTCCTCATCACCGAGGTCACTTCCTCACCACCGAGGTCATTTCCTCATCACTTGAATCACTTCCTCATCACCGAGGTCACTTCCTCATCACTGAGATCACTTCCTCATCACCGAGGTCACTTCTTCATCACCAAGATCACTTCCTCATAACCGAGGTCACTTCCTCATCACCGAGGTCACTTCTTCATCACCGAGATCACTTCCTTATCAATGAGATCACTTCCTCATCGCCTAGATCACTTCCTCATCACCGAGATCACTTCCTCACCACCGAGATTACTTCCTCATCATCGAGGTCACTTCCTCATCACCGAGGTCACTTCCTCAGCACCGAGGTCACTTCCTCACCACCGAGGTCACTTCATCAGCACCGAGGTCACTTCATCACCAACGAGGTCACTTCCTCATCACCGAGGTCACTTCCTTATCACTTGAATCACTTCCTCATAACCGAGGTCACTTCTCATCACCGAGATCACTTCCTCATCACCAAGGTCACTTCCTCATCACCGAGATCACTTCCTCATCACTGAGATCACTTCCTCAGCACCGATATCAGTTCCTCAGCACCGAGGTCACTTCCTCATCACTGAGATCACTTCCTCACCACCGAGGTCACTTCCTCATCACGAGGTCACTTCCTCACCACCGAGGTCACTTCCTCAGCACCGAGGTCACTTCCTCACCACCGAGGTCACTTCCTCATCACCGAGGTCACTTCCTCATCACCGAGATCACTTCCTCACCACCGAGGTCATTTCCTCATCACTTGAATCACTTCCTCATCACCGAGGTCACTTCCTCATCACTGAGATCACGTCCTCATCACCGAGGTCACTTCCTCATCACCGAGATCACTTCCTCATCACCGAGGTCACTTCCTCATCACCGAGGTCACTTCCTCATCACCGAGGTCACTTCTTCATCACCGAGATCACTTCCTTATCACTGAGATCACTTCCTCATTGCCTAGATCACTTCCTCATCACCGAGATCACTTCCTCACCACCGAGATCACTTCCTCATCACCGAGGTCACTTCTCATCACCGAGATCACTTCCTCATCAGCGAGGTCACTTCTCATCACCGAGGTCACTTCCTCACCACCGAGGTCATTTCCTCATCACTTGAATCACTTCCTCTTCACCGAGGTCACTTCCTCATCACCGAGATCACTTCCTCATCACCGAGGTCACTTCCTCATCACCGAGGTCACTTCTTCATCACCGAGATCACTTCCTTATCACTGAGATCACTTCCTCATCGCCTAGATCACTTCCTTATCACCGAGATCACTTCCTCACCACCGAGATTACTTCCTCATCACCGAGGTCACTTCCTCATCACCGAGATCACTTCCTCAGCACCGAGGTCACTTCCTCACCACCGAGGTCACTTCATCAGCACCGAGGTCACTTCATCACCAACGAGGTCACTTCCTCATCACCGAGGTCACTTCCTTATCACTTAAATCATTTCCTCATCACCGAGGTCACTTCTCATCACCGAGATCACTTCCTCATCACCGAGGTCACTTCCTCATCACCGAGGTCACTTCCTCATCACCGAGATCACTTCCTAATCACCGAGGTTACTTCCTCATAACCGAGATCACTTCCTCATCACCGAGGTCACTTCTCATCACCGAGATCATTTCCTCATCACCAAGGTGACTTCTCATCACCAAGATCACTTCCTCATCACCGAGATCACTTCCTCATCACCGAGGTCACTTCCTCACCACCGAGGTCACTTCATGAGCACCGAGGTCACTTCATCACCAACGAGGTCACTTCCTCACCACCGAGGTCACTTCCTCATCACTGAGATCACTTCCTCATCACTGAGATCCCTTCCTCATCACCGAGGTCACTTCCTTATCACTTAAATCACTTCCTCATCACCGAGGTCACTTCTCATCACCGAGATCACTTTCTCATCACCGAGGTCACTTCCTCATCACCGAGATCACTTCCTCATCACTGAGATCACTTCCTCAGCACCGATATCACTTCCTCACCACCGAGATCACTTCCTCATCACTGAGATCACTTCCTCACCACCGAGGTCACTTCCTCAGCACCGAGGTCACTTCTCATTACCGAGATCACTTCCTCATCACCGAGGTCACTTCTCAGCACCCAGATCACTTCGTCATCACTGAGATCACTTCCTCATCACCAAGGTCACTTCTCATCACCGAGGTCACTTCCTCATCACCGAGGTCACTTCTTCATCACCGAGGTCACTTCTCATCACCGAGGTCACTTCCTCATCACTTTGATCACTTCCTCATCACCGAGGTCACTTCCTCATCACCAGATCACTTCCTCACCACCGAGGTCACTTCCTCATCACCGAGATCACTTCCTCATCACTGAGATCACTTCCTCATCACCGAGGTCACTTCCTCACCACCGAGGTCACTTCCTCATCACTTTGATCATTTCCTCACCACCGAGGTCACTTCCTCACCACCGAAATCACTTCCTCATCACCGAGGTCACTTCCTCATCACCGAGGTCACTTCCTCACCACCGAGGTCACTTCCTCATCACTTTCATCATTTCCTCACGACCGAGGTCACTTCCTCATCACTTAAATCACTTCCTCATGACCAAGGTCACTTCCTCATCACTGAGATCACTTCCTCATTACCGAGATCACTTCCTCAGTATCGAGATCACTTCCTCTTGACCGAGGTCACTTCCTCATCACCGAGGTCACTTCCTCATCACTTAAATCACTTCCTCATCACCAAGGTCACTTCCTCATCACCGAGATCACTTCCTCATCACCAAGATCACTTCCTCACATCGAGATCACTTCCTCTTGACCGAGGTCACTTCCACATCACCGAGATCACTTCCTCAGCACAGAGATCACTTCCTCATCACCGAGGTCACTTCCTCATCACCAAGGTCACTTCCTCACCACCGAGGTCACTTCCTCATCACTTTGATCACTTCCTCATCACCGAGGTCACTTCCTCATCACGAGGTCACTTCCTCATCACCGAGGTCTTCCTCATCACCAAGATCACTTCCCCATCACCGAGGTTACTTCCACATCACCGAGGTCACTTCCTCATCACTTAAATCACTTCCTCACCAGCGAGGTCACTTCCTCATCACCAAGATCACTTCCTCAGCACCGAGATCACTTCCTCATCACTTTGATCACTTCCTCATCACCGAGGTTACTTCCTCATCACTGAGATCACTTCCTCATCTCTGAGGTCAGTTCCTCATCACCGAGATCACTTCTTCATCACCGAGGTAACTTCCTCACCACCGAGGTCACCTCCTCATTACCGAGGTCACCTCCTCATCACCGAAGTCGCTTCCTCATCACGAGGTCACTTCCTCACCACCGAGGTCACTTCCTCAGCACCGAGGTCACTTCCTCAAAACTGAGGTCACTTCCTCACCACCGAGGTCACTTCCTCAAAACCGAGGTCACTTCCTCATCACCGAGATCACTTCCTCACCACCGAGGTCATTTCCTCATCACTTAAGTCACTTCCTCATCACCGAGGTCACTTCCTCATCACCGAGATCACTTCCTCATCACCGAGGTCACTTCCTCATCACTGAGATCACTTCTTCATCACCGAGATCACTTCCTCACCACCGAGGTCATTTCCTCATCACTTAAGTCACTTCCTCATCACCGAGGTCACTTCCTCATCACCGAGATCACTTCCTCATCACCGAGGTCACTTCCTCATCACCGAGATCACTTCCTCATCACCTAGGTCACTTCTCATCACCGAGATCACTCCCTCATCACCAAGGTCACTTCCTCATCACCGAGGTCACTTCCTCATCACTTAGATCACTTCCTCATCACCGAGGTCACTTCTCATCACCGAGATCACTCCCTCATCACCAAGGTCACTTCCTCATCACCGAGGTCACTTCTCATCACCGAGATCACTTCCTCATCACCAAGGTCACTTCTCATCACCGAGATCACTTCCTCATCACCGAGGTCACTTCCTCATCACTGAGATCACTTCCTCATCACCGAGGTCACTTCTCATCACCAAGATCACTCCCTAATCACCCAGGTCACTTCTTCATCACCGAGGTCACTTCTCATCACCGAGATCACCTCCTCATCACCAAGGTCACTTCTCATCACCGAGATCACTTCCTCATCACCGAGGTCACTTCCTCATCACCGAGATCACTTCCTCATCACCGAGGTCACTTCCTCATCACTGAGATCACTTCCTCATCACCGAGGTCACTTCTCATCACCGAGATCACTCCCTCATCACCAAGGTCACTTCCTCATCACCGAGGTCACTTCTCATCACCGAGATCACTTCCTCATCACCAAGGTCACTTCTCATCACCGAGATCACTTCCTCATCACCGAGGTCACTTCCTCATCACTTAGATCACTTCCTCATCACCGAGGTCACTTCTCATCACCGAGATCACTCCCTCATCACCCAGGTCACTTCTTCATCACCGAGGTCACTTCTTCATCACCGAGATCACTTCCTCATCACCGAGATCACTTCCTCATCGCCTAGATCACTTCCTCACCACCGAGATCACTTCCTCACCACCGAGATCACTTCCTCATCACCGAGGTCACTTCCTCATCACCGAGGTCACTTCCTCAGCACCGAGGTCACTTCCTCACCACCGAGGTCACTTCATCAGCACCGAGGTCACTTCATCACCAACGAGGTCACTTCCTCATCACCGAGTTCACTTCCTTATCACTTAAATCACTTCCTCATCACCGAGGTCACTTCTCATCACCGAGATCACTTCCTCATCACCAAGGTCACTTCCTCATCACTGAGATCACTTGCTCATCACTGAGATCACTTCCTCAGCACCGATATCACTTCCTCAGCACCGAGGTCACTTCCTCATCACCGAGGTCACGTCTCATCACCGAGATCACTTCCTCACCACCGAGGTCACTTCCTGATCACCGAGATCACTTCCTCAGCACCGAGGTCACTTCCTCATTACCGAGGTCACTTCCTCATCACGAGGTCACTTCATCAGCACCGAGGTCACTTCATCACCAACGAGGTCACTTCCTCATCACCGAGGTCACTTCCTTATCACTTAAATCACTTCCTCATCACCGAGGTCACTTCTCATCACCGAGATCACTTCCTCATCACCAAGGTCACTTCCTCATCACCGAGATCACTTCCTCATCACTGAGATCACTTCCTCAGCACCGATATCACTTCCTCAGCACCGAGGTCACTTCCTCATCACCGAGGTCACTACCTCATCACCGAGATCACTTCCTCATCACCGAGGTCACTTCTCATCACCGAGGTCACTTCCTCATCACCGAGGTCACTTCTCATCACCGAGATCACTTCCTCATCAGCGAGGTCACTTCTCATCACCGAGATAACTTCCTCATCACCGAGGTCACTTCCTCATCACCGAGGTCACTTCCTCATCACCGAGATCACTTCCTCATCACCGAGATCACTTCCTCACCACCGAGATCACTTCCTGACCACCGAGGTCACTTCCTCACCACTGAGATCACGTCCTCATCACCGAGGTCACTTCCTCATCACCGAGGTCACTTCCTCACCACCGAGATCACTTTCCCATCACCGAGGTTACTTCCTCATCACTGAGATCACTTCCTCATCTCTGAGGTCAGTTCCTCATCACCGAGATCACTTCTTAACCACCGAGGTAACTTCCTCACCACCGAGGTCACTTCCTCTTTACCGAGGTCACCTCCTCATCACCGAGGTCACTTCCTCATCACGAGGTCACTTCCTCAGCACCGAGGTCACTTCCTCATCACCGAGATCACTTCCTCATCACTGAGATCACTTCCTCAGCACCGATATCAGTTCCTCAGCACCGAGGTCACTTCCTCATCACTGAGATCACTTCCTCACCACCGAGGTCACTTCCTCATCACGAGGTCACTTCCTCACCACCGAGGTCACTTCCTCAGCACCAAGGTCACTTCCTCACCACCGAGGTCACTTCCTCATCACCGAGGTCACTTCCTCATCACCGAGATCACTTCCTCACCACCGAGGTCATTTCCTCATCACTTGAATCACTTCCTCATCACCGAGGTCACTTCCTCATCACTGAGATCACGTCCTCATCACCGAGGTCACTTCCTCATCACCGAGATCACTTCCTCATCACCGAGGTCACTTCCTCATCACCGAGGTCACTTCCTCATCACCGAGGTCACTTCTTCATCACCGAGATCACTTCCTTATCACTGAGATCACTTCCTCATTGCCTAGATCACTTCCTCATCACCGAGATCACTTCCTCACCACCGAGATCACTTCCTCATCACCGAGGTCACTTCTCATCACCGAGATCACTTCCTCATCACCGAGGTCACTTCCTCATCACCGAGGTCACTTCCTCACCACCGAGGTCATTTCCTCATCACTTGAATCACTTCCTCTTCACCGAGGTCACTTCCTCATCACCGAGATCACTTCCTCATCACCGAGATTACTTCCTCATCACCGAGGTCACTTCCTCATCACCGAGGTCACTTCCTCAGCACCGAGGTCACTTCCTCACCACCGAGGTCACTTCATCAGCACCGAGGTCACTTCATCACCAACGAGGTCACTTCCTCATCACCGAGGTCACTTCCTTATCACTTAAATCATTTCCTCATCACCGAGGTCACTTCTCATCACCGAGATCACTTCCTCATCACCAAGGTCACTTCCTCATCACCAAGGTCACTTCCTTATCACCGAGATCACTTCCTCATCACTGAGATCACTTCCTCAGCACCGAGGTCACTTCCTCATCACCGAGGTCACTTCCTCATCACCGAGGTCACTTCCTCATCACCGAGGTCACTTCCTCATCACCGAGGTCACTTCTCATCACCGAGATCACTTCCTCATCATCGAGGTCACTTCCTCATCAGGAGGTCACTTCCTAACCACCGAGGTCACTTCCTCATCACCGAGATCACTTCCTCACCACCGAGATCACTTCCTCAACACCGAGGTCACGTCCTCACCACCGAGATCACGTCCTCATCATCGAGGTCACTTCCTCATCACCGAGGTCACTTCCTCACCACCGAGATCACTTCCCCATCACCGAGGTTACTTCCTCATCACTGAGATCACTTCCTCATCTCTGAGGTCAGTTCCTCATCACCGAGATCACTTCTTAAGCACCGAGGTAACTTCCTCACCACCGAGGTCTCCTCCTCATCACCGAGGTCACTTCCTCATCACGAGGTCACTTCCTCACCACCGAGGTCACTTCCTCAGCACCGAGGTCACTTCCTCACCACCGAGGTCACTTCCTCATCACCGAGGTCACTTCCTCATCACCGAGGTCACTTCCTCACCACCGAGGTCGTTTCCTCATCACTTGAATCACTTCCTCATCACCGAGGTCACTTCCTCATCACTGAGATCACTTCCTCATCACCGAGGTCACTTCCTCATCACCGAGGTCACTTCCTCATCACCGAGGTACTTCCTCATCACCGAGATCACTTCCTTATCACTGAGATCACTTCCTCATCGCCTAGATCACTTCCTCATCACCGAGATCACTTCCTCACCACTGAGATTACTTCCTCATCATCGAGGTCACTTCCTCACCACCGAGGTCACTTCCTCACCACCGAGGTCACTTCCTCATCACCGAGGTCACTTCCTCATCACCGAGGTCACTTCCTCACCACCGAGGTCATTTCCTCATCACTTGAATCACTTCCTCATTACCGAGGTCACTTCCTCATCACTGAGATCACGTCCTCATCACCGAGGTCACTTCCTCATCACCGAGGTCACTTCCTCATCACCGAGGTCACTTCTTCATCACCGAGGTCACTTCCTTATCACTGAGATCACTTCCTCATCGCCTAGATCACTTCCTCATCACCGAGATCACTTCTTCACCACTGAGATTACTTCCTCATCATCGAGGTCACTTCCTCACCACCGAGGTCACTTCATCAGCACCGAGGTCACTTCATCACCAACGAGGTCACTTCCTCATCACCGAGGTCACTTCCTTATCACTTAAATCACTTCCTCATCACCGAGGTCACTTCTCATCACCGAGATCACTTCCTCATCACCAAGGTCACTTCCTCGTCACCGAGATCACTTCCTCATCACTGAGATCACTTCCTCTGCACCGATATCACTTCCTCAGCACCGAGGTCACTTCCTCATCACCGAGGTCACTTCCTCATCACCGAGGTCACTACCCCATCACCGAGGTCACTTCCTCATCACCGAGGTCACTTCCTCATCACGAGGTCACTTCCTCATCACCGAGATCACTTCCTCATCACCGAGGTCACTTCCTCATCACCGAGATCACTTCCTCACCACCGAGGTCATTTCCTCATCACTTGAATCACTTCCTCATCACCGAGGTCACTTCCTCATCACTGAGATCACGTCCTCATCACCGAGGTCACTTCCTCATCACCGAGATCACTTCCTCATCATCGAGGTCACTTCCTCATCACCGAGGTCACTTCTTCATCACCGAGATCACTTCCTTATCACTGAGATCACTTCCTCATCGCCTAGATCACTTCCTCATCACCGAGATCACTTCCTCACCACCGAGATTACTTCCTCATCACCGAGGTCACTTCCACATCACCGAGGTCACTTCCTCAGCACCGAGGTCACTTCATCAGCAACGAGGTCACTTCCTCATCACCGAGGTCACTTCCTTATCACTTAAATCACTTCCTCATCACCGAGGTCACTTCTCATCACCGAGATCACTTCCTCATCACCAAGGTCACTTCCTCATCACCGAGATCCCTTCCTCTTCACTGAGATCACTTCCTCAGCACCGATATCACTTCCTTAGCACCGAGGTCACTTCCTCATCACCGAGGTCACTTCCTCATCACCGAGATCACTTCCTCATCACCGAGGTCACTTCTCATCACCGAGGTCACTTCCTCATCACCGAGGTCACTTCTCATCACCGAGATCACTTCCTCATCACCGAGGTCACTTCTCATCACCGAGATCACTTCCTCATCACCGAGGTCACTTCCTCATCACCGAGGTCACTTCCTCACCACCGAGGTCATTTCCTCATCACTTGAATCACTTCCTCTTCACCGAGGTCACTTCCTCATCACCGAGATCACTTCCTCATCACCGAGGTCACTTCCTCATCACCGAGGTCACTTCTTCATCACCGAGATCACTTCCTTATCACTGAGATCACTTCCTCATCGCCTAGATCACTTCCTTATCACCGAGATCAGTTCCTCACCACCGAGATTACTTCCTCATCACCGAGGTCACTTCCTCATCACCGAGGTCACTTCCTCAGCACCGAGGTCACTTCCTCACCACCGAGGTCACTTCATCAGCACCGAGGTCACTTCATCACCAACGAGGTCACTTCCTCATCACCGAGGTCACTTCCTTATCACTTAAATCATTTCCTCATCACCGAGGTCACTTCTCATCACCGAGATCACTTCCTCATCACCAAGGTCACTTCCTCATCACCGAGATCACTTCCTCATCACTGAGATCACTTCCTCAGCACCGATATCACTTCCTCAGCACCGAGGTCACTTCCTCATCACCGAGGTCACTTCCTCATCACCGAGGTCACTTCCTCATCACCGAGGTCACTTCTCATAACCGAGATCACTTCCTCATCACCGAGGTCACTTCTCATCACCGAGATCACTTCCTCATCATCGAGGTCACTTCCTCATCAGGAGGTCACTTCCTCATCACCGAGATCACTTCCTCATCACCGAGGTCACTTCCTCATCACCGAGATCACTTCCTCATCACCGAGGTCACTTCCTAACCACCGAGGTCACTTCCTCATCACCGAGATCACTTCCTCACCACCGAGATCACTTCCTCAACACCGAGGTCACGTCCTCACCACCGAGATCACGTCCTCATCATCGAGGTCACTTCCTCATCACCGAGGTCACTTCCTCACCACCGAGATCACTTCCCCATCACCGAGGTTACTTCCTCATCACTGAGATCACTTCCTCATCTCTGAGGTCAGTTCCTCATCACCGAGATCACTTCTTAAGCACCGAGGTAACTTCCTCACCACCGAGGTCACCTCCTCATCACCGAGGTCACTTCCTCATCACGAGGTCACTTCCTCACCACCGAGGTCACTTCCTCAGCACCGAGGTCACTTCCTCAGCACCGAGGTCACTTCCTCATCACCGAGGTCACTTCCTCATCACCGAGGTCACTTCCTCACCACCGAGGTCGTTTCCTCATCACTTGAATCACTTCCTCATCACCGAGGTCACTTCCTCATCACTGAGATCACTTCCTCATCACTGAGATCACTTCCTCATCACCGAGGTCACTTCCTCATCACCGAGGTCACTTCCTCATCACCGAGATCACTTCCTTATCACTGAGATCACTTCCTCATCGCCTAGATCACTTCCTCATCACCGAGATCACTTCCACACCAGTGAGATTACTTCCTCATCATCGAGGTCACTTCCTCACCACCGAGGTCACTTCCTCACCACCGAGGTCACTTCCTCATCACCGAGGTCACTTCCTCATCACCGAGGTCACTTCCTCACCACCGAGGTCATTTCCTCATCACTTGAATCACTTCCTCATCACCGAGGTCACTTCCTTATCACTTAAATCACTTCCTCATCACCGAGGTCACTTCTCATCACCGAGATCACTTCCTCCTCACCAAGGTCACTTCCTCATCACCGAGATCACTTCCTCATCACTGAGATCACTTCCTCTGCACCGATATCACTTCCTCAGCACCGAGGTCACTTCCTCATCACCGAGGTCACTTCCTCATCACCGAGGTCACTACCCCATCACCGAGGTCACTTCCTCATCACTGAGGTCACTTCCTCATCACGAGGTCACTTCCTCATCACCGAGATCACTTCCTCACCACCGAGGTCACTTCCTCATCACCGAGATCACTTCCTCATCACCGAGGTCACTTCCTCATCACCGAGGTCATTTCCTCATCACTTGAATCACTTCCTCTTCACCGAGGTCACTTCCTCACCACCGAGATCACGTCCTCATCACCGAGGTCACTTCCTCATCATCGAGGTCACTTCCTCACCGCCGAGGTCACTTCCCCATCACCGAGGTTACTTCCTGATCACTGAGATCACTTCCTCATCTCTGAGGTCAGTTCCTCATCACCGAGATCACTTCTTAACCACCGAGGTAACTTCCTCACCACCGAGGTCACCTCCTCATTACCGAGGTCACCTCCTCATCACCGAGGTCACTTCCTCATCACCGAGGTCACTTCCTCATCACCGAGATCACTTCCTCACCACCGAGGTCATTTCCTCATCACTTGAATCACTTCCTCATCACCGAGGTCACTTCCTTATCACTTAAATCACTTCCTCATCACCGAGGTCACTTCCTCATCACCGAGGTCACTTCCTCAGCACCGAGGGCACTTCCTCACCACCGAGGTCACTTCATCAGCACCGAGGTCACTTCATCACCAACGAGGTCACTTCCTCATCACCGAGGTCACTTCCTCATCACTGAGATCACTTCCTCATCACCGAGATCACTTCCTCACCACCGAGGTCATTTCCTCATCACTTAAGTCACTTCCTCATCACCGAGGTCACTTCCTCATCACCGAGATCACTTCCTCATCACCGAGGTCACTTCCTCATCACCGAGGTCACTTTTCATCACCGAGATCACTCCCTCATCACCAAGGTCACTTCCTCATCACCGAGGTCACTTCCTCATCACTTAGATCACTTCCTCATCACCGAGGTCACTTCTCATCACCGAGATCACTCCCTCATCACCAAGGTCACTTCCTCATCACCGAGGTCACTTCCTCATCACTGAGATCACTTCCTCATCACCGAGATCACTTCCTAACCACCGAGGTCATTTCCTCATCACTTAAGTCACTTCCTCATCACCGAGGTCACTTCCTCATCACCGAGGTCACTTCCTCATCACCGAGGTCACTTCCTCATCACCGAGATCACTTCCTCATCACCGAGGTCACTTCTCATCACCGAGATCACTCCCTCATCACCAAGGTCACTTCTTCATCACCGAGGTCACTTCCTCATCACTTAGATCACTTCCTCATCACCGAGGTCACTTCTCATCACCGAGATCACTCCCTCATCACCAAGGTCACTTCCTCATCACCGAGGTCACTTCTCATCACCGAGATCACTTCCTCATCACCAAGGTCACTTCTCATCACCGAGATCACTTCCTCATCACCGAGGTCACTTCCTCATCACCGAGATCACTTCCTCATCACCGAGGTCACCTCCTCATCACCGAGATCACTTCCTCATCACCGAGGTCACTACCCCATCACCGAGGTCACTTCCTCATCACCGAGGTCACTTCCTCATCACCGAGGTCACTTCCTCGTCACCGAGGTCACTTCCTCATCACCGAGGTCACTTCCTCATCACCGAGGTCACTTCCTCATCACCAAGGTCACTTCCTCATCACCGAGGTCACTTCCTCACCACCGAGGTCATTTCCTCATCACTTGAATCACTTCCTCATCACCGAGGTCACTTCCTCATCACTGAGATCACTTCCTCATCACCGAGGTCACTTCCTCATCACCGAGGTCACTTCCTCATCACCGAGGTCACTTCCTCATAACCGAGGTCACTTCTTCATCACCGAGGTCACTTCCTTATCACTGAGATCACTTCCTCATCGCCTAGATCACTTCCTCATCACCGAGATCACTTCTTCACCACTGAGATTACTTCCTCATCATCGAGGTCACTTCCTCACCACCGAGGTCACTTCATCAGCACCGAGGTCACTTCATCACCAACGAGGTCACTTCCTCATCACCGAGGTCACTTCCTTATCACTTAAATCACTTCCTCATCACCGAGATCACTTCCTCACCACCGAGGTCATTTCCTCATCACTTGAATCACTTCCTCCTCACCGAGGTCACTTCCTTATCACTTAAATCACTTCCTCATCACCGAGGTCACTTCCTCATCACCGAGGTCACTTCCTCAGCACCGAGGGCACTTCCTCACCACCGAGGTCACTTCATCAGCACCGAGGTCACTTCATCACCAACGAGGTCACTTCCTCATCACCGAGGTCACTTCCTCATCACTGAGATCACTTCCTCATCACCGAGATCACTTCCTCACCACCGAGGTCATTTCCTCATCACTTAAGTCACTTCCTCATCACCGAGGTCACTTCCTCATCACCGAGATCACTTCCTCATCACCGAGGTCACTTCCTCATCACCGAGGTCACTTTTCATCACCGAGATCACTCCCTCATCACCAAGGTCACTTCCACATCACCGAGGTCACTTCCTCATCACTTAGATCACTTCCTCATCACCGAGGTCACTTCTCATCACCGAGATCACTTCCTCATCACCAAGGTCACTTCCTCATCACCGAGGTCACTTCCTCATCACTGAGATCACTTCCTCATCACCGAGATCACTTCCTAACCACCGAGGTCATTTCCTCATCACTTAAGTCACTTCCTCATCACCGAGGTCACTTCCTCATCACCGAGGTCACTTCCTCATCACCGAGATCACTTCCTCATCACCGAGGTCACTTCTCATCACCGAGATCACTCCCTCATCACCAAGGTCACTTCCTCATCACCGAGGTCACTTCCTCATCACTTAGATCACTTCCTCATCACCGAGGTCACTTCTCATCACCGAGATCACTCCCTCATCACCAAGGTCACTTCCTCATCACCGAGGTCACTTCTCATCACCGAGATCACTTCCTCATCACCAAGGTCACTTCTCATCACCGAGATCACTTCCTCATCACCGAGGTCACTTCCTCATCACCGAGATCACTTCCTCATCACCGAGGTCACCTCCTCATCACCGATATCACTTCCTCATCACCGAGGTCACTACCCCATCACCGAGGTCACTTCCTCATCACCGAGGTCACTTCCTCATCACCGAGGTCACTTCCTCGTCACCGAGGTCACTTCCTCATCACCGAGGTCACTTCCTCATCACCGAGGTCACTTCCTCATCACCGAGGTCACTTCCTCACCACCGAGGTCATTTCCTCATCACTTGAATCACTTCCTCATCACCGAGGTCACTTCCTCATCACTGAGATCACTTCCTCATCACCGAGGTCACTTCCTCATCACCGAGGTCACTTCCTCATCACCGAGGTCACTTCCTCATAACCGAGGTCACTTCTTCATCACCGAGGTCACTTCCTTATCACTGAGATCACTTCCTCATCGCCTAGATCACTTCCTCATCACCGAGATCACTTCTTCACCACTGAGATTACTTCCTCATCATCGAGGTCACTTCCTCACCACCGAGGTCACTTCATCAGCACCGAGGTCACTTCATCACCAACGAGGTCACTTCCTCATCACCGAGGTCACTTCCTTATCACTTAAATCACTTCCTCATCACCGAGGTCACTTCTCATCACCGAGATCACTTCCTCATCACCAAGGTCACTTCCTCATCACCGAGATCACTTCCTCATCACTGAGATCACTTCCTCTGCACCGATATCACTTCCTCAGCACCGAGGTCACTTCCTCATCACCGAGGTCACTTCCTCATCACCGAGGTCACTACCCCATCACCGAGGTCACTTCCTCATCACCGAGGTCACTTCCTCATCACGAGGTCACTTCCTCATCACCGAGATCACTTCCTCATCACCGAGGTCACTTCCTCATCACCGAGATCACTTCCTCACCACCGAGGTCATTTCCTCATCACTTGAATCACTTCCTCATCACCGAGGTCACTTCCTCATCACTGAGATCACGTCCTCATCACCGAGGTCACTTCTTCATCACCGAGATCACTTCCTCATCATCGAGGTCACTTCCTCATCACCGAGGTCACTTCTTCATCACCGAGATCACTTCCTTATCACTGAGATCACTTCCTCATCGCCTAGATCACTTCCTCATCACCGAGATCACTTCCTCACCACCGAGATTACTTCCTCATCACCGAGGTCACTTCCACATCACCGAGGTCACTTCCTCAGCACCGAGGTCACTTCATCAGCAACGAGGTCACTTCCTCATCACCGAGGTCACTTCCTTATCACTTAAATCACTTCCTCATCACCGAGGTCACTTCTCATCACCGAGATCACTTCCTCATCACCAAGGTCACTTCCTCATCACCAAGATCACTTCCTCTTCACTGAGATCACTTCCTCAGCACCGATATCACTTCCTTAGAACCGAGGTCACTTCCTCATCACCGAGGTCACTTCCTCATCACCGAGATCACTTCCTCATCACCGAGGTCACTTCTCATCACCGAGGTCACTTCCTCATCACCGAGGTCACTTCTCATCACCGAGATCACTTCCTCATCACCGAGGTCACTTCTCATCACCGAGATCACTTCCTCATCACCGAGGTCACTTCCTCATCACCGAGGTCACTTTCTCACCACCGAGGTCATTTCCTCATCACTTGAATCACTTCCTCTTCACCGAGGTCACTTCCTCATCACCGAGATCACTTCCTCATCACCGAGGTCACTTCCTCATCACCGAGGTCACTTCTTCATCACCGAGATCACTTCCTTATCACTGAGATCAATTCCTCATCGCCTAGATCACTTCCTTATCACCGAGATCAGTTCCTCACCACCGAGATTACTTCCTCATCACCGAGGTCACTTCCTCATCACCGAGGTCACTTCCTCAGCACCGAGGTCACTTCCTCACCACCGAGGTCACTTCATCAGCACCGAGGTCACTTCATCACCAACGAGGTCACTTCCTCATCACCGAGGTCACTTCCTTATCACTTAAATCATTTCCTCATCACCGAGGTCACTTCTCATCACCGAGATCACTTCCTCATCACCAAGGTCACTTCCTCATCACCGAGATCACTTCCTCATCACTGAGATCACTTCCTCAGCACCGATATCACTTCCTCAGCACCGAGGTCACTTCCTCATCACCGAGGTCACTTCCTCATCACCGAGGTCACTTCCTCATCACCGAGGTCACTTCTCATAACCGAGATCACTTCCTCATCACCGAGGTCACTTCTCATCACCGAGATCACTTCCTCATCATCGAGGTCACTTCCTCATCAGGAGGTCACTTCCTCATCACCGAGATCACTTCCTCATCACCGAGGTCACTTCCTCATCACCGAGATCACTTCCTCATCACCGAGGTCACTTCCTAACCACCGAGGTCACTTCCTCATCACCGAGATCACTTCCTCACCACCGAGATCACTTCCTCAACACCGAGGTCACGTCCTCACCACCGAGATCACGTCCTCATCATCGAGGTCACTTCCTCATCACCGAGGTCACTTCCTCACCACCGAGATCACTTCCCCATCACCGAGGTTACTTCCTCATCACTGAGATCACTTCCTCATCTCTGAGGTCAGTTCCTCATCACCGAGATCACTTCTTAAGCACCGAGGTAACTTCCTCACCACCGAGGTCACCTCCTCATCACCGAGGTCACTTCCTCATCACGAGGTCACTTCCTCACCACCGAGGTCACTTCCTCAGCACTGAGGTCACTTCCTCAGCCCCGAGGTCACTTCCTCATCACCGAGGTCACTTCCTCATCACCGAGGTCACCTCCTCACCACCGAGGTCGTTTCCTCATCACTTGAATCACTTCCTCATCACCGAGGTCACTTCCTCATCACTGAGATCACTTCCTCATCACCGAGGTCACTTCCTCATCACCGAGGTCACTTCCTCATCACCGAGGTCACTTCCTTATCACTGAGATCACTTCCTCATCGCCTAGATCACTTCCTCATCACCGAGATCACTTCCACACCACTGAGATTACTTCCTCATCATCGAGGTCACTTCCTCACCACTGAGGTCACTTCCTCACCACCGAGGTCACTTCCTCATCACCGAGGTCACTTCCTCATCACCGAGGTCACTTCCTCACCACCGAGGTCATTTCCTCATCACTTGAATCACTTCCTCATCACCGAGGTCACTTCCTCATCACTGAGATCACTTCCTCATCACCGAGGTCACTTCCTCATCACCGAGGTCACTTCCTCATCACCGAAGTCACTTCCTCATAACCGAGGTCACTTCTTCATCACCGAGGTCACTTCCTTATCACTGAGATCACTTCCTCATCGCCTAGATCACTTCCTCATCACCGAGATCACTTCTTCACCACTGAGATTACTTCCTCATCATCGAGGTCACTTCCTCACCACCGAGGTCACTTCATCAGCACCGAGGTCACTTCATCACCAACGAGGTCACTTCCTCATCACCGAGGTCACTTCCTTATCACTTAAATCACTTCCTCATCACCGAGGTAACTTCTCATCACCGAGATCACTTCCTCCTCACCAAGGTCACTTCCTCATCACCGAGATCACTTCCTCATCACTGAGATCACTTCCTCTGCACCGATATCACTTCCTCAGCACCGAGGTCACTTCCTCATCACCGAGGTCACTTCCTCATCACCGAGGTCACTACCCCATCACCGAGGTCACTTCCTCATCACCGAGGTCACTTCCTCATCACGAGGTCACTTCCTCATCACCGAGATCACTTCCTCACCACCGAGGTCACTTCCACATCACCGAGATCACTTCCTCATCACCGAGGTCACTTCCTCATCACCGAGGTCACTTCCTCATCACCGAGATCACTTCCTCATCACCGAGGTCACTTCCTCACCACCGAGATCACGTCCTCATCACCGAGGTCACTTCCTCATCATCGAGGTCACTTCCTCACCGCCGAGGTCACTTCCCCATCACCGAGGTTACTTCCTGATCACTGAGATCACTTCCTCATCTCTGAGGTCAGTTCCTCATCACCGAGATCACTTCTTAACCACCGAGGTAACTTCCTCACCACCGAGGTCACCTCCTCATTACCGAGGTCACCTCCTCATCACCGAGGTCACATCCTCATCACCGAGGTCACTTCCTCATCACCGAGATCACTTCCTCACCACCGAGGTCATTTCCTCATCACTTGAATCACTTCCTCATCACCGAGGTCACTTCCTTATCACTTAAATCACTTCCTCATCACCGAGGTCACTTCCTCATCACCGAGGTCACTTCCTCAGCACCGAGGGCACTTCCTCACCACCGAGGTCACTTCATCAGCACCGAGGTCACTTCATCACCAACGAGGTCACTTCCTCATCACCGAGGTCACTTCCTCATCACTGAGATCACTTCCTCATCACCGAGATCACTTCCTCACCACCGAGGTCATTTCCTCATCACTTAAGTCACTTCCTCATCACCGAGGTCACTTCCTCATCACCGAGATCACTTCCTCATCACCGAGGTCACTTCCTCATCACCGAGGTCACTTTTCATCACCGAGATCACTCCCTCATCACCAAGGTCACTTCCTCATCACCGAGGTCACTTCCTCATCACTTAGATCACTTCCTCATCACCGAGGTCACTTCTCATCACCGAGATCACTTCCTCATCACCAAGGTCACTTCCTCATCACCGAGGTCACTTCCTCATCACTGAGATCACTTCCTCATCACCGAGATCACTTCCTAACCACCGAGGTCATTTCCTCATCACTTAAGTCACGTCCTCATCACCGAGGTCACTTCCTCATCACCGAGATCACTTCCTCATCACCGAGGTCACTTCCTCATCACCGAGATCACTTCCTCATCACCGAGGTC
This sequence comes from Megascapheus bottae, assembly GCF_031878675.1. NCBI lineage: Eukaryota > Metazoa > Chordata > Mammalia > Rodentia > Geomyidae > Megascapheus > Megascapheus bottae. The sequence goes on along the minus strand of NW_028327463.1, from coordinate 86,437 downwards.
ACTTCTCATCACCGAGATCACTCCCTCATCACCAAGGTCACTTCCTCATCACCGAGGTCACTTCCTCATCACTTAGATCACTTCCTCATCACCGAGGTCACTTCTCATCACCGAGATCACTCCCTCATCACCAAGGTCACTTCCTCATCACCGAGGTCACTTCTCATCACCGAGATCACTTCCTCATCACCAAGGTCACTTCTCATCACCGAGATCACTTCCTCATCACCGAGGTCACTTCCTCATCACCGAGATCACTTCCTCATCACCGAGGTCACCTCCTCATCACCGAGATCACTTCCTCATCACCGAGGTCACTACCCCATCACCGAGGTCACTTCCTCATCACCGAGGTCACTTCCTCATCACCGAGGTCACTTCCTCGTCACCGAGGTCACTTCCTCATCACCAAGGTCACTTCCTCATCACCGAGGTCACTACCCCATCACCGAGGTCACTTCCTCATCACCGAGGTCACTTCCTCATCACCGAGGTCACTTCCTCATCACCGAGATCACTTCCTCACCACCGAGGTCATTTCCTCATCACTTCAATCACTTCCTCATCACCGAGGTCACTTCCTCATCACCGAGATCACTTCCTCATCACTGAGGTCATTTCCTCATCACTTGAATCACTTCCTCATCACCGAGGTCACTTCCTCATCACCGAGGTCACTTCTTCATCACCGAAATCACTTCCTCATCACCGAGATCACTTCCTCACCACCGAGATCACTTCCTCATCACCGAGGTCACTTCCTCATCACCGAGGTCACTTCCTCATCACCGAGGTCACTTCCTCATCACCGAGATCACTTCCTCACCACCGAGGTCATTTCCTCATCACTTGAATCACTTCCTCATCACCGAGGTCACTTCCTCATCACCGAGATCACTTCCTCACCACCGAGGTCATTTCCTCATCACTTGAATCACTTCCTCATCACCGAGGTCACTTCCTCATCACCGAGGTCACTTCTTCATCACCGAGATCACTTCCTCATCACCGAGATCACTTCCTCACCACCGAGATCACTTCCTCATCACCGAGGTCACTTCCTCATCACCGAGATCACTTCCTCACCCCCGAGATCACTTCCTCATCACCGAGGTCACTTCCTCATCACCGAGGTCACTTCCTCAGCACTGAGGTCACTTCCTCACCACCGAGGTCACTTCATCAGCACCGAGGTCACTTCATCACCAACGAGGTCACTTCCTCATTACCGAGGTCACTTCCTTATCACTTAAATCACTTCCTCATCACCGAGGTCACTTCTCATCACCGAGATCACTTCCTCATCACCAAGGTCACTTCCTCATCACTGAGATCACTTGCTCATCACTGAGATCACTTCCTCAGCACCGATATCACTTCCTCAGCACCGAGGTCACTTCCTCATCACCGAGGTCACTTCTCATCACCGAGATCACTTCCTCATCACCGAGGTCACTTCCTCATCACCGAGATCACTTCCTCATCACCGAGATCACTTCCTCAGCACCGATATCACTTCCTCAGCACCGAGGTCACTTCCTCAGCACCGAGGTCACTTCCTCATCACCGAGATCACTTCCTCATCACCGAGGTCACTTCCTCATCACGAGGTCACTTCATCAGCACCGAGGTCACTTCCTTATCACTTAAATCACATCCTCATCACCGAGGTCACTTCTCATTACTGAGACCACTTCCTCATCACCAAGGTCACTTCCTCATCACCGAGATCACTTCCTCATCACCGAGGTCACTTCCTCAGCACCGATATCACTTCCTCAGCACCGAGGTCACTTCCTCAGCACCGAGGTCACTTCCTCATCACCGAGATCACTTCCTCAACACCGAGGTCACTTCTCATCACCGAGGTCACTTCCTCATCACCGAGGTCACTTCTCATCACCGAGATCACTTCCTCATCACCGAGGTCACTTCTCATCACCGAGGTCACTTCCTCATCACCGAGGTCACTTCCTCATCACCGAGGTCACTTCCTCATCACCGAGATCACTTTCTCACCACCGAGATCACTTCCTCAACACCGAGGTCACTTCCTCACCACCGAGATCACGTCCTCATCACCGAGGTCACTTCCTCATCACCGAGGTCACTTCCTCACCACCGAGATCACTTTCCCATCACCGAGGTTACTTCCTGATCACTGAGATCACTTCCTCATCTCTGAGGTCAGTTCCTCATCACGGAGATCACTTCTTAACCACCGAGGTAACTTCCTCACCACCGAGGTCACCTCCTCATTACCGAGGTCACCTCCTCATCACCGAGGTCACTTCCTCATCACGAGGTCACTTCCTCAGCACCGAGGTCACTTCCTCACCACCGAGGTCACTTCCTCACCACCGAGGTCACTTCCTCACCACCGAGGTCACTTCCTCACCACCGAGGTCATTTCCTCATCACTTGAATCACTTCCTCATCACCGAGGTCACTTCCTCATTACTGATATCACTTCCTCATCACCGAGGTCACTTCTTCATCACCAAGATCACTTCCTCATCACCGAGGTCACTTCCTCATCACCGAGGTCACTTCCTTATCACTTAAATCACTTCCTCATCACCGAGGTCACTTCTTATCACCGAGATCACTTCCTCATCACCAAGGTCACTTCCTCATCACTGAGATCACTTGCTCATCACTGAGATCACTTCCTCAGCACCGATATCACTTCCTCAGCACCGAGGTCACTTCCTCATCACCGAGGTCACTTCCTCATCACCGAGGTCACTTCCTCATCACCGAGATCACTTCCTCACCACCGAGGTCATTTCCTCATCACTTGAATCACTTCCTCATCACCGAGGTCACTTCCTCATCACTGAGATCACGTCCTCATCACCGAGGTCACTTCCTCATCACCGAGATCACTTCCTCATCACCGAGGTCACTTCCTCATCACCGAGGTCACTTCTTCATCACCGAGATCACTTCCTTATCACTGAGATCACTTCCTCATCGTCTAGATCACTTCCTTATCACCGAGATCACTTCCTCACCACCGAGATTACTTCCTAATCACCGAGGTCACTTCCTCATCACCGAGGTCACTTCCTCAGCACCGAGGTCACTTCCTCACCACCGAGGTCACTTCATCAGCACCGAGGTCACTTCATCACCAACGAGGTCACTTCCTCATCACCGAGGTCACTTCCTTATCACTTAAATCACTTCCTCATCACCGAGGTCATTTCTCATCACCGAGATCACTTCCTCATCACCAAGGTCACGTCCTCATCACCGAGATCACTTCCTCATCACCGAGGTCACTTCCTCATCACCGAGGTCACTTCCTCATCACCGAGATCACTTCCTCATCACCGAGGTCACTTCTCATCACCGAGATCACTTCCTCATCACCGAGGTCACTTCCTCATCACGAGGTCACTTCCTCATCACCGAGATCACTTCCTCATCACCGAGGTCACTTCCTCATCACCGAGATCACTTCCTCATCACCGAGGTCACTTCCTCATCACCGAGATCACTTCCTCACCACCGAGATCACTTCCTCACCACCGAGGTCACGTCCTCACCACCGAGATCACGTCCTCATCACCGAGGTCACTTCCTCATCACCGAGGTCACTTCCTCACCACCGAGATCACTTCCCCTTCACCGAGGTTACTTCCTCATCACTGAGATCACTTCCTCATCTCTGAGGTCAGTTCCTCATCACCGAGATCACTTCTTAAGCACCCAGGTAACTTCCTCACCACCGAGGTCACCTCCTCATTACCGAGGTCACCTCCTCATCACCGAGGTCACTTCCTCATCACGAGGTCACTTCCTCACCACCGAGGTCACTTCCTCATCACCGAGATCACTTCCTCATCACCGAGACCACTTCCTCAGCACCGATATCACTTCCTCAGCACCGAGGTCAATTCCTCATCACCGAGGTCACTTCCTCATCACCGAGGTCACTTCCTCATCACCGAGGTCACTTCTTCATCACCGAGATCACTTCCTCACCACTGAGATTACTTCCTCATCACCGAGGTCACTTCCTCAGCACCGAGATCACTTCCTCACCACTGAGATTACTTCCTCATCACCGAGGTCACTTCCTCACCACCGAGGTCACCTCCTCATTACCGAGGTCACCTCCTCATCACCGAGGTCACTTCCTCATCACGAGGTCACTTCCTCACCACCGAGGTCACTTCCTCATCACCGAGATCACTTCCTCATCACCGAGACCACTTCCTCAGCACCGATATCACTTCCTCAGCACCGAGGTCAATTCCTCATCACCGAGGTCACTTCCTCATCACCGAGGTCACTTCCTCATCACCGAGGTCACTTCTTCATCACCGAGATCACTTCCTCACCACCGAGGTCACGTCCTCACCACCGAGGTCACTTCCTCATCACCGAGACCACTTCCTCATCACCGAGATCACTTCCTCATCACCGAGGTCACTTCCTCATCACCGAGGTCACTTCCTCATCACCGAGATCACTTCCTCATCACCGAGGTCACTTCCTCATCACCGAGGTCACTTCCTCATCACCGAGATCACTTCCTCATCACCGAGGTCACGTCCTCACCACCGAGGTCACTTCCTCATCACCGAGACCACTTCCTCATCACCGAGATCACTTCCTCATCACCGAGGTCACTTCCTCATCACCGAGGTCACTTCCTCATCACCGAGGTCACTTCCTCATCACCGAGGTCACTTCCTCATCACCGAGATCACTTCCTCACCACCGAGGTCACTTCCTCACCACCGAGGTCACTTCCTCATCACCGAGATCACTTCCTCACCACCGAGATCACTTCCTCACCACCGAGGTCACGTCCTCACCACCGAGGTCACTTCCTCATCACCGAGACCACTTCCTCATCACCGAGATCACTTCCTAATCACCGAGGTCACTTCCTCATCACCGAGATCACTTCCTCATCACCGAGGTCACTTCCTCACCACCGAGGTCACTTCCTCATCACCGAGACCACTTCCTCAGCACCGATATCACTTCCTCAGCACCGAGGTCAATTCCTTATCACCGAGGTCACTTCCTCATCACCGAGGTCACTTCCTCATCACCGAGGTCACTTTTTCATCACCGAGATCACTTCCTCACCACTGAGATTACTTCCTCATCACCGAGGTCACTTCCTCAGCACCGAGGTCACTTCCTCACCACCGAGGTCACTTCATCAGCACCGAGGTCACTTCCTCATCACCGAGATCACTTCCTCATCACCGAGGTCACTTCCTCATCACCGAGGTCACTTCCTCATCACCGAGATCACTTCCTCATCACCGAGGTCACTTCTCATCACCGAGATCACTTCCTCATCACCGAGGTCACTTCCTCATCACGAGGTCACTTCCTCATCACCGAGATCACTTCCTCATCACCGAGGTCACTTCCTCATCACCGAGATCACTTCCTCATCACCGAGGTCACTTCCTCATCACCGAGATCACTTCCTCACCACCGAGATCACTTCCTCACCACCGAGGTCACGTCCTCACCACCGAGATCACGTCCTCATCACCGAGGTCACTTCCTCATCACCGAGGTCACTTCCTCACCACCGAGATCACTTCCCCATCACCGAGGTTACTTCCTCATCACTGAGATCACTTCCTCATCTCTGAGGTCAGTTCCTCATCACCGAGATCACTTCTTAAGCACCCAGGTAACTTCCTCACCACCGAGGTCACCTCCTCATTACCGAGGTCACCTCCTCATCACCGAGGTCACTTCCTCATCACGAGGTCACTTCCTCACCACCGAGGTCACTTCCTCATCACCGAGATCACTTCCTCATCACCGAGACCACTTCCTCAGCACCGATATCACTTCCTCAGCACCGAGGTCAATTCCTCATCACCGAGGTCACTTCCTCATCACCGAGGTCACTTCCTCATCACCGAGGTCACTTCTTCATCACCGAGATCACTTCCTCACCACTGAGATTACTTCCTCATCACCGAGGTCACTTCCTCAGCACCGAGATCACTTCCTCACCACTGAGATTACTTCCTCATCACCGAGGTCACTTCCTCACCACCGAGGTCACCTCCTCATTACCGAGGTCACCTCCTCATCACCGAGGTCACTTCCTCATCACGAGGTCACTTCCTCACCACCGAGGTCACTTCCTCATCACCGAGATCACTTCCTCATCACCGAGACCACTTCCTCAGCACCGATATCACTTCCTCAGCACCGAGGTCAATTCCTCATCACCGAGGTCACTTCCTCATCACCGAGGTCACTTCCTCATCACCGAGGTCACTTCTTCATCACCGAGATCACTTCCTCACCACCGAGGTCACGTCCTCACCACCGAGGTCACTTCCTCATCACCGAGACCACTTCCTCATCACCGAGATCACTTCCTCATCACCGAGGTCACTTCCTCATCACCGAGGTCACTTCCTCATCACCGAGATCACTTCCTCATCACCGAGGTCACTTCCTCATCACCGAGGTCACTTCCTCATCACCGAGATCACTTCCTCATCACCGAGGTCACGTCCTCACCACCGAGGTCACTTCCTCATCACCGAGACCACTTCCTCATCACCGAGATCACTTCCTCATCACCGAGGTCACTTCCTCATCACCGAGGTCACTTCCTCATCACCGAGGTCACTTCCTCATCACCGAGGTCACTTCCTCATCACCGAGATCACTTCCTCACCACCGAGGTCACTTCCTCACCACCGAGGTCACTTCCTCATCACCGAGATCACTTCCTCACCACCGAGATCACTTCCTCACCACCGAGGTCACGTCCTCACCACCGAGGTCACTTCCTCATCACCGAGACCACTTCCTCATCACCGAGATCACTTCCTAATCACCGAGGTCACTTCCTCATCACCGAGATCACTTCCTCATCACCGAGGTCACTTCCTCACCACCGAGGTCACTTCCTCATCACCGAGACCACTTCCTCAGCACCGATATCACTTCCTCAGCACCGAGGTCAATTCCTTATCACCGAGGTCACTTCCTCATCACCGAGGTCACTTCCTCATCACCGAGGTCACTTTTTCATCACCGAGATCACTTCCTCACCACTGAGATTACTTCCTCATCACCGAGGTCACTTCCTCAGCACCGAGGTCACTTCCTCACCACCGAGGTCACTTCATCAGCACCGAGGTCACTTCCTCATCACCGAGGTCACTTCCTCAGCACCGAGGTCACTTCCTCACCACCGAGGTCACTTCATCAGCACCGAGGTCACTTCATCACCAACGAGGTCACTTCCTCATCACCGAGGTCACTTCCTTATCACTTAAATCACTTCCTCATCACCGAGGTCACTTCTCATCACCGAGATCACTTCCTCATCACCAAGGTCACTTCCTCATCACCGAGATCACTTCCTCATCACCGAGACCACTTCCTCAGCACCGATATCACTTCCTCAGCACCGAGGTCACTTCCTCATCACCGAGGTCACTTCCTCATCACCGAGGTCACTTCTCATCACCGAGATCACTTCCTCATCACCGAGGTCACTTCTCATCACCGAGGTCACTTCCTCATCACCGAGGTCACTTCTCATCACCGAGATCACTTCCTCATCACCGAGGTCACTTCCTCATCACGAGGTCACTTCCTCATCACCGAGATCACTTCCTCATCACCGAGGTCACTTCCTCATCACCGAGATCACTTCCTCATCACCGAGGTCACTTCCTCACCACCGAGGTCACTTCCTCATCACCGAGATCACTTCCTCACCACCGAGATCACTTCCTCACCACCGAGGTCACGTCCTCACCACCGAGATCACGTCCTCATCACCGAGGTCACTTCCTCATCACCGAGGTCACTTCCTCACCACCGAGATCACTTCCCCATCACCGAGGTTACTTCCTCATCACTGAGATCACTTCCTCATCTCTGAGGTCAGTTCCTCATCACCGGGATCACTTCTTAAGCACCGAGGTAACTTCCTCACCACCGAGGTCACCTCCTCATTACCGAGGTCACCTCCTCATCACCGAGGTCACTTCCTCATCACGAGGTCACTTCCTCACCACCGAGGTCACTTCCTCACCACCGAGGTCACTTCCTCACCACCGAGGTCACTTCCTCATCACCGAGGTCACTTCCTCATCACCGAGGTCACTTCCTCACCACCGAGGTCATTTCCTCATCACTGGAATCACTTCCTCATCACCGAGGTCACTTCCTTATCTCTGAGATCACTTCCTCATCACCGAGGTCACTTCCTCACCACCGAGGTCACTTCCTCATCACCGAGGTCACTTCCTCATCACCGAGGTCACTTCCTCACCACCGAGGTCATTTCCTCATCACTGGAATCACTTCCTCATCACCGAGGTCACTTCCTTATCTCTGAGATCACTTCCTCATCACCGAGGTCACTTTCTCATCACTGAGGTCACTTCCTCATCACCGAGGTCACTTCCTCATCACCGAGGTCACTTCTTCATCACCGAGATCACTTCCTCACCACTGAGATTACTTCCTCATCACCGAGGTCACTTCCTCATCACCGAGGTCACTTCCTCAGCACCGAGGTCACTTCCTCACCACCGAGGTCACTTCATCAGCACTGAGGTCACTTCATCACCAACGAGGTCACTTCCTCATAACTGAGGTCACTTCCTTATCACTTAAATCACTTCCTCCTCACCGAGGTCACTTCTCATCACCGAGATCACTTCCTCATCACCAAGGTCACTTCCTCATCACCGAGATCACTTCCTCATCACTGAGATCATTTCCTCAGCACCGATATCACTTCCTCAGCACCGAGGTCACTTCCTCATCACCGAGGTCACTTCCTCATCACCGAGGTCACTTCTCATCACCGAGATCACTTCCTCATCACCGAGGTCACTTCTCATCACCGAGATCACTTCCTCAGCACCGAGGTCACTTCCTCATTACCGAGGTCACTTCCTCATCACGAGGTCACTTCATCAGCACCGAGGTCACTTCCTTATCACTTAAATCACTTCCTCATCACCGAGGTCACTTCTCATCACCGAGATCACTTCCTCATCACCAAGGTCACTTCCTCATCACCGAGATCACTTCCTCATCACCGAGATCACTTCCTCAGCACCGATATCACTTCCTCACCACCGAGATCACTTCCTGACCACCGAGGTCACTTCCTCACCACCGAGATCACGTCCTCATCACCGAGGTCACTTCCTCATCACAGAGGTCACTTCCTCACCACCGAGATCACTTTCCCATCACTGAGGTTACTTCCTGATCACTGAGATCACTTCCTCATCTCTGAGGTCAGTTCCTCATCACCGAGATCACTTCTTAACCACCGAGGTAACTTCCTCACCACCGAGGTCACCTCCTCATTACCGAGGTCACCTCTTCATCACCGAGGTCACTTCCTCATCACGAGGTAACTTCCTCATCACGAGGTCACTTCATCAGCACCGAGGTCACTTCCTCACCACCGAGGTCACTTCCTCATCACCGAGGTCACTTCCTCATCACCGAGGGCACTTCCCCATCACCGAGGTCACTTCCTCACCACCGAGGTCATTTCCTCATCACTTGAATCACTTCCTCATCACCGAGGTCACTTCCTCATCACTGAGATCACTTCCTCATCATCGAGGTCACTTCTTCATCACCAAGATCACTTCCTCATAACCGAGGTCACTTCCTCATCACCGAGGTCACTTCTTCATCACCGAGATCACTTCCTTATCACTGAGTTCACTTCCTCATCACTTAGATCACTTCCTCATCACCGAGATCACTTACTCACCACTGAGATTACTTCCTCATCACCGAGGTCACTTCCTCATCACCGAGGTCACTTCCTCAGCACCGAGGTCACTTCCTCACCACCGAGGTCACTTCATCAGCACCGAGGTCACTTCATCACCAACGAGGTCACTTCCTCATCACCGAGGTCACTTCCTTATCACTTAAATCACTTCCTCATCACCGAGGTCACTTCTCATCACCGAGATCACTTCCTCATCACCAAGGTCACTTCCTCATCACTGAGATCACTTCCTCAGCACCGATATCACTTCCTCAGCACCGAGGTCACTTCCTCATCACCGAGGTTACTTCTCATCACCGAGATCACTTCCTCATCACCGAGGTCACTTCCTCATCACCGAGATCACTTCCTCAGCACCGAGGTCACTTCCTCATTACCGAGGTCACTTCCTCATCACGAGGTCACTTCCTCACCACCGAGGTCACTTCCTCAGCACCGAGTTGACTTCCTCATCACCGAGGTCACCTCCTCATCACCGAGGTCACTTCCTCATCACGAGGTCACTTCCTCACCACCGAGGTCACTTCCTCATCACCGAGGTCACTTCCTTATCACCGAGATCACTTCCTCACCACCGAGGTCATTTCCTCATCACTTGAATCACTTCCTCATCACCGAGGTCACTTCCTCATCACTGAGATCACGTCCTCATCACCGAGGTCCCTTCCTCATCACCGAGATCACTTCCTCATCACCGAGGTCACTTCCTCATCACCGAGGTCACTTCTTCATCACCGAGATCACTTCCTTATCACTGAGATCACTTCCTCATTGCCTAGATCACTTCCTTATCACCAGATCACTTCCTCACCACCGAGATTACTTCCTCATCACCGAGGTCACTTCCTCATCACCGAGGTCACTTCCTCAGCATCGAGGTCACTTCCTCACCACCGAGGTCACTTCATCAGCACCGAGGTCACTTCATCACCAACGAGGTCACTTCCTCATCACCGAGGTCACTTCCTTATCACTTAAATCACTTCCTCATCACCGAGGTCACGTCTCATCACCGAGATCACTTCCTCATCACCAAGGTCACTTCCTCATCACCGAGATCACTTCCTCATCACTGAGATCACTTCCTCAGCACCGATATCACTTCCTCAGCACCGAGGTCACTTCCTCATCACCGAGGTCACTTCCTCATTACCAAGGTCACTTCTCATCACCGAGATCACTTCCTCATCACCGAGGTCACTTCTCATCACCGAGATCACTTCCTCATCACCGAGGTCACTTCCTCATCACGAGGTCAATTCCTCATCACCAAGATCACTTCCTCATCACCGAGGTCACTTCCTCATCACCGAGATCACTTCCTCATCACCGAGGTCACTTCCTCACCACCGAGGTCACTTCCTCATCACCGAGGTCACTTCCTCACCACCGAGGTCACTTCCTCACCACCGAGGTCACGTCCTCACCACCGAGATCACGTCCTCATCACCGAGGTCACTTCCTCATCACCGAGGTCACTTCCTCACCACCGAGAACACTTCCCCATCACCGAGGTTACTTCCTCATCACTGAGATCACTTCCTCATCTCTGAGGTCAGTTCCTCATCACCGAGATCACTTCTTAAGCACCGAGGTAACTTCCTCACCACCGAGGTCACCTCCTCATTACCGAGGTCACCTCCTCATCACCGAGGTCACTTCCTCATCACGAGGTCACTTCCTCACCACCGAGGTCAGTTCCTCAGCACCGAGGTCACTTCCTCAGCACCGAGGTCACTTCCTCACCACCGAGGTCACTTCCTCACCACCGAGGTCACTTCCTCATCACCAAGGTCACTTCCTCATAACCGAGGTCACTTCCTCATCACTGAGATCACTTCCTCATCACCGAGGTCACTTCCTCATCACCGAGGTCACTTCCTCATCACCGAGGTCACTTCTTCATCACCGAGATCACTTCCTTATCACTGAGATCACTTCCTCATCGCCTAGATCACTTCCTCATCACCGAGATCACTTCCTCACCACTGAGATTACTTCCTCATCACCGAGGTCACTTCCTCATCACCGAGGTCACTTCCTCAGCACCGAGGTCACTTCCTCACCACCGAGGTCACTTCATCAGCACCGAGGTCACTTCATCACCAACGAGGTCACTTCCTCATCACCGAGGTCACTTCCTTATCACTTAAATCACTTCCTCATCACCGAGGTCACTTCTCATCACCGAGATCACTTCCTCATCACCAAGGTCACTTCCTCATCACCGAGATCACTTCCTCATCACTGAGATCACTTCCTCAGCACCGATATCACTTCCTCAGCACCGAGGTCACTTCCTCATCACCGAGGTCACTTCCTCATCACCGAGGTCACTTCCTCATCACCGAGGTCACTTCTCATCACCGAGATCACTCCCTCAGCACCGAGGTCACTTCCTCATCACCGAGGTCACTTCCTCATCACCGAGGTCACTACCCCATCACCGAGGTCACTTCCTCATCACCGAGGTCACTTCCTCATCACGAGGTCACTTCCTCATCACCGAGATCACTTCCTCATCACCGAGGTCACTTCGTCATCACCTTGATCACTTCCTCATCACCGAGGTCACTTCCTCATCACCGAGGTCACTTCCTCACCACCGAGGTCACTTCGTCATCACCGAAATCACTTCCTCACCACCGAGATCACTTGCTCACCACCGAGGTCACTTCCTTATCACTTAAATCACTTCCTCACCAGCGAGGTCACTTCCTCATCACCGAGATCAGTTCCTCATCACTGAGATCACTTCCTCAGCACCGAGGTCACTTCCCCATCACCGAGTTCACTTCCATCACTGAGATCACTTCCTCATCTCTTAGGTCAATTCCTCATCACCGAGATCACTTCTTAACCACCGAGGTAACTTCCTCACCACCGAGGTCACCTCCTCATTACCGAGGTCACCTCCTCATCACCGAGGTCACTTCCTCATCACGAGGTCACTTCCTCAGCACCGAGGTCACTTCCTCAGCACCGAGGTCACTTCTTCACCACCGAGGTCACTTCCTCATCACCGAGGTCAATTCCTCATCACCGAGGTCACTTCCTCATCACCGAGATCACTTCCTCACCACCGAGGTCATTTCCTCATCACTTGAATCACTTCCTCATCACCGAGGTCACTTCCTCATCACTGAGATCACTTCCTCATCACCGAGGTCACTTCCTCATCACCGAGGTCAGTTCCTCATCACCGAGGTCACTTCCTCATCACCGAGGTCACTTCTTCATCACCGAGATCACTTCCTTATCACTGAGATCACTTCCTCATCGCCTAGATCACTTCCTCACCACCGAGATCACTTCCTCACCACCGAGGTCACTTCCTCAGCACCGAGGTCACTTCCTCAGCACCGAGGTCACTTCCTCACCACCGAGGTCACTTCCTCATCACCGAGGTCACTTCCTCATCACCGAGGTCACTTCCTCACCACCGAGGTCATTTCCTCATCACTTGAATCACTTCCTCATCACCGAGGTCACTTCCTCATCACCGAGATCACTTCCTCATCACCGAGGTCACTTCCTCCTCACCGAGGTCACTTCCTCATCACCGAGGTCACTTCTTCATCACCGAGATCACTTCCTTATCACTGAGATCACTTCCTCATCGCCTAGATCACTTCCTCATCACCGAGATCACTTCCTCACCACCGAGATTACTTCCTCATCACCAAGGTCACTTCCTCATCACCGAGGTCACTTCCTCAGCACCGAGGTCACTTCCTCACCACCGAGGTCACTTCATCAGCACCGAGGTCACTTCATCACCAACGAGGTCACTTCCTCATCACCGAGGTCACTTCCTTATCACTTAAATCACTTCCTCATCACCGAGGTCACTTCTCATCACCGAGATCACTTCCTCATCACCAAGGTCACTTCCTCATCACTGAGATCACTTCCTCATCACTGAGATCACTTCCTCAGCACCGATATCACTTCCTCAGCACCGAGGTCACTTCCTCATCACCGAGGTCACTTCTCATCACCGAGATCACTTCCTCATCACCGAGGTCACTTCCTCATCACCGAGATCACTTCCTCAGCACTGAGGTCACTTCCTCATCACCGAGGTCACTTCCTCATCACCGAGGTCACTACCCCATCACCGAGGTCACTTCCTCATCACCGAGGTCACTTCCTTATCACTTAAATCACTTCCTCATCACCAAGATCACTTCCTCATCACCGAGGTCACTTCGTCATCACCGAGATCACTTCCTCATCACCGAGATCACTTCCTCATCACCGAGGTCACTTCCTCACCACCGAGGTCACTTCCTCATCACCGAAATCACTTCCTCACCACCGAGATCACTTGCTCACCACCGAGGTCACTTCCTCACCACCGAGATCATGTCCTCATCAGCAAGGTCACTTCCTCATCACCGAGGTCACTTCCTCATCACTTAAATCACTTCCTCACCAGCGAGGTCACTTCCTCATCACCGAGATCACTTCCTCATCACTGAGATCACTTCCTCAGCACCGAGGTCACTTCCCCATCACCGAGGTCACTTCCTCATCACTGAGATCACTTCCTCATCTCTGAGGTCAGTTCCTCATCACCGAGATCACTTCTTAAGCACCGAGGTAACTTCCTCACCACCGAGGTCACCTCCTCATTACCGAGGTCACCTCCTCATCACCGAGGTCACTTCCTCATCTCGAGGTCACTTCCTCACCACCGAGGTCAATTCGTCAGCACCGAGGTCAGTTCCTCATCACCGAGGTCACTACCCCATCACCGAGGTCACTTCCTCATCACCGAGGTCACTTCCTCATCATGAGGTCACTTCCTCATCACCGAGATCACTTCCTCATCACCGAGGTCACTTCCTCATCACCGAGGTCACTACCCCATCACCGAGGTCACTTCCTCATCACCGAGGTCACTTCCTCATCACGAGGTCACTTCCTCATCACCGAGATCACTTCCTCACCACCGAGGTCACTTCCTCATCACCGAGATCACTTCCTCATCACCGAGGTCACTTCCTCATCACCGAGGTCACTTCCTCATCACCGAAATCACTTCCTCATCACCGAGATCACTTCCTCACCACCGAGGTCACTTCCTCACCACCGAGGTCACTTCCTAACCACCGAGATCACGTCCTCATCACCGAGGTCACTTCTTCATCATCGAGGTCACTTCCTCATCACCGAGGTCATTTCCTCATCACTTTGATCACTTCTTCATCACCGAGGTCACTTCTCATCACCGAGATCACTTCCTCATCACCGAGGTCACTTCCTCATCACGGAGGTCACTTCCTCATCACTTTGATCACTTCCTCATCACCGAGATCAATTCCTCATCATCGAGGTCACTTCCTCATCACCGAGGTCACTTTTCATCACCGAGGTCACTTCCTCATCACTTAAATCACTTCCTCATCACCGAGGTCACTTCATCATCACCGAGGTCACTTTCTCATCACCGAGATCACTTCCTCATCACTTTGATCACTTCCTCATCACCGAGGTCACTTCATCATCACCGAGATCACTTCCTCATCACCGAGGTCACTTCCTCATCACCGAGGTCACTACCCCATCACCGAGGTCACTTCCTCATCACCGAGGTCACTTCCTCATCACGAGGTCACTTCCTCATCACCGAGATCACTTCCTCATCACCGAGGTCACTTCCTCATCACCGAGGTCACTTCCTCATCACCGAGGTAACTTCCTCATCACCGAGGTCTCTTCCTCACCACTGAGGTCACTTCCTCATTACCGAGATCACTTCCTCACCACCGAGATCACTTCCTCACCACCGAGGTCACTTCCTCACACCGAGATCACGTCCTCATCACCGAGGTCACTTCCTTATCACTGAGATCACTTCCTCATCACCGAGGTCACTTCTCATCACCGAGATCACTTCCTCATCACCGAGGTCACTTCCTCATCACCGAGGTCACTTCCTCATCACCGAGATCACTTGCTCATCACTTTGATCACTTCCTCATCACCGAGGTCACTTCCTCATCACCGAGGTCATTTCCTCATCACTTTGATCACTTCCTCATCACCGAGGTCACTTCTCATCACCGAGATCACTTCCTCATCACCGAGGTCACTTCCTCATCACGGAGGTCACTTCCTCATCACTTTGATCACTTCCTCATCACCGAGATCACTTCCTCATCATCGAGGTCACTTCCTTATCACCGAGGTCACTTCTCATCACCGAGGTCACTTCCTCATCACTTAAATCACTTCCTCATCACCGAGGTCACTTCATCATCACCGAGGTCACTTTCTCATCACCGAGATCACTTCCTTATCACCGAGGTAACTTCCTCATCACCGAGGTCACTACCCCATCACCGAGGTCACTTCCTCATCACCGAGGTCACTTCCTCATCACGAGGTCACTTCCTCATCACCGAGATCACTTCCTCATCACCGAGGTCACTTCCTCATCACCGAGATCACTTCCTCATCACCGAGGTCACTTCCTCATCACCGAGGTCACTTCCTCACCACCGAGGTCACTTCCTCATCACCGAGATCACTTCCTCACCACCGAGATCACTTCCTCACCACCGAGGTCACTTCCTCACCACCGAGATCACGTCCTCATCACCGAGGTCACTTCCTCATCACCGAGGTCACTTCCTCATCACTTAAATCACTTCCTCACCAGCGAGGTCACTTCCTCATCACCAGGGTCACTTCTCATCACCGAGATCACTTCCTCATCACCGAGGTCACTTCCTCATCACGAGGTCACTTCCTCATCACGAGGTCACTTCCTCACCACCGAGGTCACTTCCTCAGCACCGAGGTCACTTCCTCACCACCGAGGTCACTTCCTCACCACCGAGGTCACTTGC
This sequence comes from Megascapheus bottae, assembly GCF_031878675.1. Lineage (NCBI taxonomy): Eukaryota > Metazoa > Chordata > Mammalia > Rodentia > Geomyidae > Megascapheus > Megascapheus bottae. Next base: position 69,778 of record NW_028327463.1, on the reverse strand, counting down.
TCATCATCGAGGTCACTTCCTCATCACCGAGGTCACTTCCTCATCACCGAGATCACTTCCTCACCACCGAGGTCATTTCCTCATCACTTGAATCACTTCCTCATCACTGAGGTCACTTCCTCATCACTGAGATCACTTCCTCATCACAGAGGTCACTTCTTCATCACCAAGATCACTTCCTCCTCACCGAGGTCACTTCCTCATCACAGAGGTCACTTCTTCATCACCGAGATCACTTCCTTATCACTGAGATCACTTCCTCATCGCCTAGATCACTTTCTCATCACCGAGATCACTTCCTCACCACCGAGATTACTTCCTCATCACCGAGGTCACTTCCTCATCACCGAGGTCACTTCCTCAGCACCGAGGTCACTTCCTCACCACCGAGGTCACTTCATCAGCACTGAGGTCACTTCATCACCAACGAGGTCACTTCCTCATCACCGAGGTCACTTCCTTATCACTTAAATCACTTCCTCATCACCGAGGTCACTTCTCATCACCGAGATCACTTCCTCATCACCGAGATCACTTCCTCATCACTGAGATCACTTCCTCAGCACCGATATCACTTCCTCAGAACCGAGGTCACTTCCTCATCACGAGGTCACTTCCTTACCACCGAGGTCACTTCCTCAGCACCGAGGTCACTTCCTCATCACCGAGGTCACTTCTTCATCACCGAGATCACTTCCTTATCACTGAGATCACTTCCTCATCGCCTAGATCACTTCCTCCTCACCGAGATCACTTCCTCACCACCGAGATTACTTCCTCATCACCGATATCACTTCCTCATCACTGAGATCACTTCCTCAGCACCGATATCACTTCCTCAGCACCGAGGTCACTTCCTCATCACCAAGATCACTTCCTCATCACCGAGATCACTTCCTCATCACCGAGGTCACTTCTCATCTCCGAGATCACTTCCTCATCACCGAGGTCACTTCTCATCACCGAGATCACTTCCTCATCACCGAGGTCACTTCCTCATCACCGAGATCACTTCCTCAGCACCGAGGTCACTTCCTCATCACCGAGGTCACTTCCTCATCACTGAGATCACTGCCTCATCTCTGAGGTCAGTTCCTCATCACCGAGATCACTTCCTAACCACCGAGGTAACTTCCTCACCACCGAGGTCACCTCCTCATTACCGAGGTCACCTCCTCATCACCGAGGTCACTTCCTCATCACGAGGTCACTTCCTCACCACCGAGGTCACTTCCTCACCACCGAGGTCACCTCCTCATTACCGAGGTCACCTCCTCATCACCGAGGTCACTTCCTCATCACGAGGTCACTTCCTCACCACCGAGGTCACTTCCACACCACCGAGGTCAACTTACCATCACCGAGGTCACTTCCTCATCACCGAGGTCACTTCCTCATCACCGAGATCACTTCCTCATCACCGAGGTCACTTCCTCACCACCGAGGTCACTTCCTCTTCACCGAGATCACTTCCTCATCACCGAGGTCACTTCCTCATCACCGAGGTCACTTCCTCATCACCGAGGTCACTTCCTCATCACCGAGATCACTTCCTCACCACCGAGGTCACTTCCTCACCACCGAGGTCACTTTCTCATCACCGAGATCACTTCCTCATCACCGAGGTCACTTCCTCATCACCGTGGTCACTTCCTCATCACCGAGATCACTTCCTTATCACTGAGATCACTTCCTCATCACTTAGATCACTTCCTCATCACCGAGATCACTTCCTCACCACCGAGATTACTTCCTCATCACCGAGGTCACTTCCTCATCACCGAGGTCACTTCCTCAGCACCGAGGGCACTTCCTCATCACCGAGGTCACTTCATCAGCACCGAGGTCACTTCATCACCACCGAGATCACTTCCTCACCACCGAGGTCAGTTCCTCACCACCGAGGTCACTTCCTCACCACCGAGGTCACTTCCTCATCACTTAAATCACTTCCTCATCACCGAGGTCACTTCCTCATCACCGAGATCACTTCCTCATCACTGAGATCACTTCCTCAGCACCTGGGTCACTTCCTCTTCACCGAGGTCACTTCCTCATCACCGAGATCACTTCCTCATCACCGAGGTCACTTCTCATCACCGGGATCACTTCCTCATCACCGAAGTCACTTCTCATCACCGAGATCACTTCCTCATCACCGAGGTCACTTCTCATCACCGAGATCACTTCCTCATCACCGAGGTCACTTCCTCATCACCGAGGTCACTTCCTCATCACCGAGATCACTTCCTCATCACCGAGGTCACTACCCCATAACCGAGGTCTCTTCCTCATCACCGAGGTCACTTCCTCATCACCGAGATCACTTCCTCATCACCGAGGTCACTTCCTCATCACCGAGGTCACTTCCTCATCACCGAGGTCACTTCCTCATCACGAGGTCACTTCCTCATCACCGAGGTCACTTCCTCATCACCGAGGTCACTTCCTCATCACCAAGAGCACTTCCTCATCACCGAGGTCACTTCCTCATCACCGAGGTCACTTCCTCATCACCGAGGTCACTTCCTCATCACCGAGGTCACTTCCTCACCACCGAGGTCACTTCATCAGCACCGAGGTCACTTCATCAGCACCGAGGTCACTTCCTCATCACCGAGGTCACTTCCTCATCACCGAGGTCACTTCCTCAGCACCGAGGTCACTTCCTCACCACCGAGGTCACTTCATCAGCACCGAGGTCACTTCATCTCCAACGCGGTCACTTCCTCATCGCCCAGGTCACTTCCTTATCACTTAAATCACTTCCTCATCACCGAGGTCACTTCTCATCACCGAGATCACTTCCTCATCACCAAGGTCACTTCCTCACCACCGAGATCACTTCCTCATCACTGAGATCACTTCCTCATCACCGAGAGCACTTCCTCATCACCGAGATCACTTCCTCATCACCGAGGTCACTTCCTCATCACCGAGGTCACTTCCTCACCACCGAGGTCACTTCATCAGCACCGAGGTCACTTCATCACCAACGAGGTCACTTCCTCATCACCGAGGTCACTTCCTCATCACCGAGGTCACTTCCTCAGCACCGAGGTCACTTCCTCACCACCGAGGTCACTTCATCAGCACCGAGGTCACTTCATCACCAACGAGGTCACTTCCTCATCGCCCAGGTCACTTCCTTATCACTTAAATCACTTCCTCATCACCGAGGTCACTTCTCATCACCGAGATCACTTCCTCATCACCAAGGTCACTTCCTCATCACTGAGATCACTTCCTCATCACTGAGATCACTTCCTCAGCACCGATATCACTTCCTGAGCACCGAGGTCACTTCCTCATCACCGAGGTCACTTCTCATCACCGAGATCACTTCCTCATCACCGAGGTCACTTCCTCATCACCGAGATAACTTCCTCAGCAGCGAGGTCACTTCCTCATCACCGAGGTCACTTCCTCATCACCGAGGTCACTACCTCATCACCGAGGTCAATTCTTCATCACCGAGATCACTTCCTTATATGTGAGATCACTTCCTCATCGCCTAGATCACTTCCTCATCACCGAGATCACTTCCTCACCACCGAGGTAACTTCCTCACCACCGAGGTCACTTCCTTATCACTTAAATCACTTCCTCATCACCGAGGTCACTTCCTCATCACCGAGATCACTTCCTCATCACTGAGATCACTTCCTCAGCACCTAGGTCACTTCCTCTTCACCGAGGTCACTTCCTCATCACCGAGATCACTTCCTCATCACCGAGGTCACTTCTCATCACCGGGATCACTTCCTCATCACCGAGGTCACTTCTCATCACCGAGATCACTTCCTCATCACCGAGGTCACTTCTCATCACCGGGATCACTTCCTCATCACCGAGGTCACTTCTCATCACCGAGATCACTTCCTCATCACCGAGGTCACTTCCTCATCACCGAGGTCACTTCCTCATCACGAGATCACTTCCTCATCTCCGAGGTCACTTCCTCATCACCGAGATCACTTCCTCATCACCGAGGTCACTACCCCATAACCGAGGTCTCTTCCTCATCACCGAGGTCACTTCCTCATCACCGAGATCACTTCCTCATCACCGAGGTCACTTCCTCATCACCGAGGTCACTTCCTCATCACCGAGGTCACTTCCTCATCACCGAGGTCACTTCCTCATCACGAGGTCACTTCCTCATCACCGAGGTCACTTCCTCATCACCGAGGTCACTTCCTCATCACCGAGAGCACTTCCTCATCACCGAGATCACTTCCTCATCACCGAGGTCACTTCCTCATCACCGAGGTCACTTCCTCACCACCGAGGTCACTTCCTCATCACCGAGGTCACTTCCTCATCACCGAGGTCACTTCCTCAGCACCGAGGTCACTTCCTCATCACCGAGGTCACTTCCTCATCACCGAGAGCACTTCCTCATCACCGAGATCACTTCCTCATCACCGAGGTCACTTCCTCATCACTGAGATCACTTCCTCAGCACCGATGTCACTTCATCACCAACGAGGTCACTTCCTCATCACCGAGGTCACTTCCTCATCACCGAGGTCACTTCCTCAGCACCGAGGTCACTTCCTCACCACCGAGGTCACTTCATCAGCACCGAGGTCACTTCATCACCAACGAGGTCACTTCCTCATCGCCCAGGTCACTTCCTTATCACTTAAATCACTTCCTCATCACCGAGATCACTTCCTCACCACCGAGATTACTTCCTCATCACCGAGGTCACTTCCTCATCACCGAGGTCACTTCTTCAGCACCGAGGGCACTTCCTCATCACCGAGGTCACTTCATCAGCACCGAGGTCACTTCATCACCACCGAGATCACTTCCTCACCACCGAGGTCAGTTCCTCACCACCGAGGTCACTTCCTCACCACCGAGGTCACTTCCTCATCACTTAAATCACTTCCTCATCACCGAGGTCACTTCCTCATCACCGAGATCACTTCCTCATCACTGAGATCACTTCCTCAGCACCTGGGTCACTTCCTCTTCACCGAGGTCACTTCCTCATCACCGAGATCACTTCCTCATCACCGAGGTCACTTCTCATCACCGGGATCACTTCCTCATCACCGAAGTCACTTCTCATCACCGAGATCACTTCCTTATCACCGAGGTCACTTCCTCATCACCGAGGTCACTTCCTCATCACGAGATCACTTCCTCATCTCCGAGGTCACTTCCTCATCACCGAGATCACTTCCTCATCACCGAGGTCACTACCCCATAACCGAGGTCTCTTCCTCATCACCGAGGTCACTTCCTCATCACCGAGATCACTTCCTCATCACCGAGGTCACTTCCTCATCACCGAGGTCACTTCCTCATCATCGAGGTCACTTCCTCATCACGAGGTCACTTCCTCATCACCGAGGTCACTTCCTCATCACCAAGAGCACTTCCTCATCACCGAGGTCACTTCCTCATCACCGAGGTCACTTCCTCATCACCGAGGTCACTTCCTCACCACCGAGGTCACTTCATCAGCACCGAGGTCACTTCATCAGCACCGAGGTCACTTCCTCATCACCGAGGTCACTTCCTCATCACCGAGGTCACTTCCTCAGCACCGAGGTCACTTCCTCACCACCGAGGTCACTTCATCAGCACCGAGGTCACTTCATCACCAACGAGGTCACTTCCTCATCGCCCAGGTCACTTCCTTATCACTTAAATCACTTCCTCATCACCGAGGTCACTTCTCATCACCGAGATCACTTCCTCATCACCAAGGTCACTTCCTCACCACCGAGATCACTTCCTCATCACTGAGATCACTTCCTCATCACCGAGAGCACTTCCTCATCACCGAGATCACTTCCTCATCACCGAGGTCACTTCCTCATCACCGAGGTCACTTCCTCACCACCGAGGTCACTTCATCAGCACCGAGGTCACTTCATCACCAACGAGGTCACTTCCTCATCACCGAGGTCACTTCCTCATCACCGAGGTCACTTCCTCAGCACCGAGGTCACTTCCTCACCAACGAGGTCACTTCCTCATCGCCCAGGTCACTTCCTTATCACTTAAATCACTTCCTCATCACCGAGGTCACTTCTCATCACCGAGATCATTTCCTCATCACCAAGCTCACTTCCTCATCACTGAGATCACTTCCTCATCACTGAGATCACTTCCTCAGCACCGATATCACTTCCTGAGCACCGAGGTCACTTCCTCATCACCGAGGTCACTTCTCATCACCGAGATCACTTCCTCATCACCGAGGTCACTTCCTCATCACCGAGATCACTTCCTCAGCAGCGAGGTCACTTCCTCATCACCGAGGTCACTTCCTCATCACCGAGGTCACTACCTCATCACCGAGGTCAATTCTTCATCACCGAGATCACTTCCTTATATGTGAGATCACTTCCTCATCGCCTAGATCACTTCCTCATCACCGAGATCACTTCCTCACCACCGAGGTAACTTCCTCACCACCGAGGTCACTTCCTCATCACTTAAATCACTTCCTCATCACCGAGGTCACTTCCTCATCACCGAGATCACTTCCTCATCACTGAGATCACTTCCTCAGCACCTAGGTCACTTCCTCTTCACCGAGGTCACTTCCTCATCACCGAGATCACTTCCTCATCACCGAGGTCACTTCTCATCACCGGGATCACTTCCTCATCACCGAGGTCACTTCTCATCACCGAGATCACTTCCTCATCACCGAGGTCACTTCCTCATCACCGAGGTCACTTCCTCATCACGAGATCACTTCCTCATCTCCGAGGTCACTTCCTCATCACCGAGATCACTTCCTCATCACCGAGGTCACTACCCCATAACCGAGGTCTCTTCCTCATCACCGAGGTCACTTCCTCATCACCGAGATCACTTCCTCATCACCGAGGTCACTTCCTCATCACCGAGGTCACTTCCTCATCACCGAGGTCACTTCCTCATCACCGAGGTCACTTCCTCATCACCGAGGTCACTTCCTCACCACCGAGGTCACTTCATCAGCACCGAGGTCACTTCATCACCAACGAGGTCACTTCCTCATCACCGAGGTCACTTCCTCAGCACCGAGGTCACTTCATCAGCACCGAGGTCACTTCATCAGCACCGAGGTCACTTCATCACCAACGAGGTCACTTCCTCATCGCCCAGGTCACTTCCTTATCACTTAAATCACTTCCTCATCACCGAGGTCACTTCTCATCACCGAGATCACTTCCTCATCACCAAGGTCACTTCCTCACCACTGAGATCACTTCCTCATCACTGAGATCACTTCCTCAGCACCGATATCACTTCCTGAGCACCGAGGTCACTTCCTCATCACCGAGGTCACTTCTCATCACCGAGATCACTTCCTCATCACCGAGGTCACTTCCTCATCACCGAGATCACTTCCTCAGCAGCGAGGTCACTTCCTCATCACCGAGGTCACTTCCTCATCACCGAGGTCACTACCTCACCACCGAGGTCAATTCTTCATCACCGAGATCACTTCCTTATATGTGAGATCACTTCCTCATCGCCTAGATCACTTCCTCATCACCGAGATCACTTCCTCACCACCGAGATTACTTCCTCATCACCGAGGTCACTTCCTCATCACCGAGGTCACTTCCTCAGTACCGAGGTCACTTCCTCACCACCGAGGTCACTTCATCAGCACCGAGGTCACTTAATCACAACGAGGTCACTTCCTCATCACCGAGGTCACTTCCTTATCACTTAAATCACTTCCTCATCACCGAGGTCACTTCTCATCACCGAGATCACTTCCTCATCACCGAGGTCACTTCCTCATCACCGAGATCACTTCCTCAGCACCGAGGTCACTTCCTCATCACCGAGGTCACTTCCTCATCACTGAGATCACTTCCTCATCTCTGAGGTCAGTTCCTCATCACCGAGATCACTTCTTAACCACCGAGGTAACTTCCTCACCACCGAGGTCACCTCCTCATTACCGAGGTCACCTCCTCATCACCGAGGTCACTTCCTCATCACGAGGTCACTTCCTCACCACCGAGGTCACTTCCTCACCACCGAGGTCAACTTCCCATCACCGAGGTCACTTCCTCATCACCGAGGTCACTTCCTCATCACCGAGATCACTTCCTCATCACCGAGATCACTTCCTCATCACCGAGGTCACTTCCTCACCACCGAGGTCACTTCCTCATCACCGAGGTCACATCCTCATCACCGAGGTCACTTCCTCATCACCGAGATCACTTCCTTATCACTGAGTTCACTTCCTCATCACTTAGATCACTTCCTCATCACCGAGATCACTTCCTCACCACCGAGATTACTTCCTCATCACCGAGGTCACTTCCTCATCACCGAGGTCACTTCCTCACCACCGAGGTCACTTCCTCATCACCGAGGTCACTTCCTCATCACCGAGGTCACTTCCTCATCACCGAGATCACTTCCTTATCACTGAGTTCACTTCCTCATCACTTAGATCACTTCCTCATCCCCGAGATCACTTCCTCACCACCGAGATTACTTCCTCATCACCGAGGTCACTTCCTCATCACTGAGGTCACTTCCTCATCACGAGGTCACTTCCTCATCACCGAGGTCACTTCCTCATCACCGAGGTCACTTCCTCATCACCAAGAGCACTTCCTCATCACCGAGGTCACTTCCTCATCACCGAGGTCACTTCCTCATCACCGAGGTCACTTCCTCACCACCGAGGTCACTTCATCAGCACCGAGGTCACTTCATCACCAACGAGGTCACTTCCTCATCACCGAGGTCACTTCCTCAGCACCGAGGTCACTTCCTCAGCACCGAGGTCACTTCCTCACCACCGAGGTCACTTCATCAGCACCGAGGTCACTTCATCACCAACGAGGTCACTTCCTCATCGCCCAGGTCACTTCCTTATCACTTAAATCACTTCCTCATCACCGAGGTCACTTCTCATCACCGAGATCACTTCCTCATCACCAAGGTCACTTCCTCACCACCGAGATCACTTCCTCATCACTGAGATCACTTCCTCATCACCGAGAGCACTTCCTCATCACCGAGATCACTTCCTCATCACCGAGGTCACTTCCTCATCACCGAGGTCACTTCCTCACCACCGAGGTCACTTCATCAGCACCGAGGTCACTTCATCACCAACGAGGTCACTTCCTCATCACCGAGGTCACTTCCTCATCACCGAGGTCACTTCCTTAGCACCGAGGTCACTTCCTCACCAACGAGGTCACTTCCTCATCGCCCAGGTCACTTCCTTATCACTTAAATCACTTCCTCATCACCGAGGTCAGTTCTCATCACCGAGATCACTTCCTCATCACCAAGGTCACTTCCTCATCACTGAGATCACTTCCTCATCACTGAGATCACTTCCTCAGCACCGATATCACTTCCTGAGCACCGAGGTCACTTCCTCATCACCGAGGTCACTTCTCATCACCGAGATCACTTCCTCATCACCGAGGTCACTTCCTCATCACCGAGATCACTTCCTCAGCAGCGAGGTCACTTCCTCATCACCGAGGTCACTTCCTCATCACCGAGGTCACTACCTCATCACCGAGGTCAATTCTTCATCACCGAGATCACTTCCTTATATGTGAGATCACTTCCTCATCGCCTAGATCACTTCCTCATCACCGAGATCACTTCCTCACCACCGAGGTAACTTCCTCACCACCGAGGTCACTTCCTCATCACTTAAATCACTTCCTCATCACCGAGGTCACTTCCTCATCACCGAGATCACTTCCTCATCACTGAGATCACTTCCTCAGCACCTAGGTCACTTCCTCTTCACCGAGGTCACTTCCTCATCACCGAGATCACTTCCTCATCACCGAGGTCACTTCTCATCACCGGGATCACTTCCTCATCACCGAGGTCACTTCTCATCACCGAGATCACTTCCTCATCACCGAGGTCACTTCCTCATCACCGAGGTCACTTCCTCATCACGAGATCACTTCCTCATCTCCGAGGTCACTTCCTCATCACCGAGATCACTTCCTCATCACCGAGGTCACTACCCCATAACCGAGGTCTCTTCCTCATCACCGAGGTCACTTCCTCATCACCGAGATCACTTCCTCATCACCGAGGTCACTTCCTCATCACCGAGGTCACTTCCTCATCACCGAGGTCACTTCCTCATCACCGAGGTCACTTCCTCATCACCGAGGTCACTTCCTCATCACCGAGATCACTTCCTCATCACCGAGGTCACTTCCTCATCACCGAGGTCACTTCCTCACCACCGAGGTCACTTCATCAGCACCGAGGTCACTTCATCACCAACGAGGTCACTTCCTCATCACCGAGGTCACTTCCTCATCACCGAGGTCACTTCCTCAGCACCGAGGTCACTTCATCAGCACCGAGGTCACTTCATCACCAACGAGGTCACTTCCTCATCGCCCAGGTCACTTCCTTATCACTTAAATCACTTCCTCATCACCGAGGTCACTTCTCATCACCGAGATCACTTCCTCATCACCAAGGTCACTTCCTCACCACTGAGATCACTTCCTCATCACTGAGATCACTTCCTAAGCACCGATATCACTTCCTGAGCACCGAGGTCACTTCCTCATCACCGAGGTCACTTCTCATCACCGAGATCACTTCCTCATCACCGAGGTCACTTCCTCATCACCGAGATCACTTCCTCAGCAGCGAGGTCACTTCCTCATCACCGAGGTCACTTCCTCATCACCGAGGTCACTACCTCACCACCGAGGTCAATTCTTCATCACCGAGATCACTTCCTTATATGTGAGATCACTTCCTCATCGCCTAGATCACTTCCTCATCACCGAGATCACTTCCTCACCACCGAGATTACTTCCTCATCACCGAGGTCACTTCCTCATCACCGAGGTCACTTCCTCAGTACCGAGGTCACTTCCTCACCACCGAGGTCACTTCATCAGCACCGAGGTCACTTAATCACAACGAGGTCACTTCCTCATCACCGAGGTCACTTCCTTATCACTTAAATCACTTCCTCATCACCGAGGTCACTTCTCATCACCGAGATCACTTCCTCATCACCGAGGTCACTTCCTCATCACCGAGATCACTTCCTCAGCACCGAGGTCACTTCCTCATCACCGAGGTCACTTCCTCATCACTGAGATCACTTCCTCATCTCTGAGGTCAGTTCCTCATCACCGAGATCACTTCTTAACCACCGAGGTAACTTCCTCACCACCGAGGTCACCTCCTCATTACCGAGGTCACCTCCTCATCACCGAGGTCACTTCCTCATCACGAGGTCACTTCCTCACCACCGAGGTCACTTCCTCACCACCGAGGTCAACTTCCCATCACCGAGGTCACTTCCTCATCACCGAGATCACTTCCTCATCACCGAGATCACTTCCTCATCACCGAGGTCACTTCCTCACCACCGAGGTCACTTCCTCATCACCGAGGTCACATCCTCATCACCGAGGTCACTTCCTCATCACCGAGATCACTTCCTTATCACTGAGTTCACTTCCTCATCACTTAGATCACTTCCTCATCACCGAGATCACTTCCTCACCACCGAGATTACTTCCTCATCACCGAGGTCACTTCCTCATCACCGAGGTCACTTCCTCACCACCGAGGTCACTTCCTCATCACCGAGGTCACTTCCTCATCACCGAGGTCACTTCCTCATCACCGAGATCACTTCCTTATCACTGAGTTCACTTCCTCATCACTTAGATCACTTCCTCATCACCGAGATCACTTCCTCACCACCGAGATTACTTCCTCATCACCGAGGTCACTTCCTCATCACCGAGATCACTTCCTCATCACTGAGATCACTTCCTCAGCACCTGGGTCACTTCCTCTTCACCGAGGTCACTTCGTCATCACCGAGATCACTTCCTCACCACCGAGGTCACTTCCTCATCACCGAGGTCACTTCTCATCACCGGGATCACTTCCTCATCACCGAGGTCACTTCTCATCACCGAGATCACTTCCTCATCACCGAGGTCACTTCCTCATCACCGAGGTCACTGCCTCATCACGAGATCACTTCCTCATCTCCGAGGTCACTTCCTCATCACCGAGATCACTTCCTCATCACCGAGGTCACTACCCCATCACCGAGGTCTCTTCCTCATCACCGAGGTCACTTCCTCATCACCGAGATCACTTCCTCATCATCGAGGTCACTTCCTCATCACCGAGGTCACTTCCTCATCACCGAGATCACTTCCTCATCACCGAGGTCACTTCCTCATCACCGAGGTCACTTCCTCAACACCGAGGTCACTTCTTCATTACGAGGTCACTTCCTCATCACCGAGGTCACTTCCTCATCACCGAGGTCACTTCCTCATCACCGAGAGCACTTCCTCATCACCGAGATCACTTCCTCATCACCGAGGTCACTTCCTCATCACCGAGGTCACTTCCTCACCACCGAGGTCACTTCATCAGCACCGAGGTCACTTCATCACCAACGAGGTCACTTCCTCATCACCGAGGTCACTTCCTCATCACCGAGGTCACTTCCTCAGCACCGAGGTCACTTCCTCACCACCGAGGTCACTTCATCAGCACCGAGGTCACTTCATCACCAACGAGGTCACTTCCTCATCGCCCAGGTCACTTCCTTATCACTTAAATCACTTCCTCATCACCGAGGTCACTTCTCATCACCGAGATCACTTCCTCATCACCAAGGTCACTTCCTCATCACTGAGATCACTTCCTCATCACTGAGATCACTTCCTCAGCACCGATATCACTTCCTGAGCACCCAGGTCACTTCCTCATCACCGAGGTCACTTCTCATCACCGAGATCACTTCCTCATCACCGAGGTCACTTCCTCATCACCGAGATCACTTCCTCAGCAGCGAGGTCACTTCCTCATCACCGAGGTCACTTCCTCATCACCGAGGTCACTACCTCATCACCGAGGTCAATTCTTCATCACCGAGATCACTTCCTTATATGTGAGATCACTTCCTCATCGCCTAGATCACTTCCTCATCACGAGATCACTTCCTCACCACCGAGGTCACTTCCTCACCACCGAGGTCACTTCCTCATCACTTAAATCACTTCCTCATCACCGAGGTCACTTCCTCATCACCGAGATCACTTCCTCATCACTGAGATCACTTCCTCAGCACCTAGGTCACTTCCTCTTCACCGAGGTCACTTCCTCATCACCGAGATCACTTCCTCATCACCGAGGTCACTTCTCATCACCGGGATCACTTCCTCATCACCGAGGTCACTTCTCATCACCGAGATCACTTCCTCATCACCGAGGTCACTTCCTCATCACCGAGGTCACTTCCTCATCACGAGATCACTTCCTCATCTCCGAGGTCACTTCCTCATCACCGAGATCACTTCCTCATCACCGAGGTCACTACCCCATAACCGAGGTCTCTTCCTCATCACCGAGGTCACTTCCTCATCACCGAGATCACTTCCTCATCACCGAGGTCACTTCCTCATCACCGAGGTCACTTCCTCATCACCGAGGTCACTTCCTCATCACCGAGGTCACTTCTTCATCACGAGGTCACTTCCTCATCACCGAGGTCACTTCCTCATCACCGAGAGCACTTCCTCATCACCGAGATCACTTCCTCATCACCGAGGTCACTTCCTCATCACCGAGGTCACTTCCTCATCACCGAGGTCACTTCCTCACCACCGAGGTCACTTCATCAGCACCGAGGTCACTTCATCACCAACGAGGTCACTTCCTCATCACCGAGGTCACTTCCTCATCACCGAGGTCACTTCCTCAGCACCGAGGTCACTTCCTCACCACCGAGGTCACTTCATCAGCACCGAGGTCACTTCATCACCAACGAGGTCACTTCCTCATCGCCCAGGTCACTTCCTTATCACTTAAATCACTTCCTCATCACCGAGGTCACTTCTCATCACCGAGATCACTTCCTCATCACCAAGGTCACTTCCTCATCACTGAGATCACTTCCTCATCACTGAGATCACTTCCTCAGCACCGATATCACTTCCTGAGCACCGAGGTCACTTCCTCATCACCGAGGTCACTTCTCATCACCGAGATCACTTCCTCATCACCGAGGTCACTTCCTCATCACCGAGATCACTTCCTCAGCAGCGAGGTCACTTCCTCATCACCGAGGTCACTTCCTCATCACCGAGGTCACTACCTCATCACCGAGGTCAATTCTTCATCACCGAGATCACTTCCTTATATGTGAGATCACTTCCTCATCGCCTAGATCACTTCCTCATCACCGAGATCACTTCCTCACCACCGAGATTACTTCCTCATCACCGAGGTCACTTCCTCATCACCGAGGTCACTTCCTCAGTACCGAGGTCACTTCCTCACCACCGAGGTCACTTCATCAGCACCGAGGTCACTTAATCACAACGAGGTCACTTCCTCATCACCGAGGTCACTTCCTTATCACTTAAATCACTTCCTCATCACCGAGGTCACTTCTCATCACCGAGATCACTTCCTCATCACCGAGGTCACTTCCTCATCACCGAGATCACTTCCTCAGCACCGAGGTCACTTCTTCATCACCGAGGTCACTTCCTCATCACTGAGATCACTTCCTCATTTCTGAGGTCAGTTCCTCATCACCGAGATCACTTCTTAACCACCGAGGTAACTTCCTCACCACCGAGGTCACCTCCTCATTACCGAGGTCACCTCCTCATCACCGAGGTCACTTCCTCATCACGAGGTCACTTCCTCACCACCGAGGTCACTTTCTCACCACCGAGGTCAACTTCCCATCACCGAGGTCACTTCCTCATCACCGAGGTCACTTCCTCATCACCGAGATCACTTCCTCATCACCGCGATCACTTCCTCACCACCGAGGTCACTTCCTCACCACCGAGGTCACTTCCTCATCACCGAGGTCACTTCCTCATCACCGAGATCACTTCCTTATCACTGAGTTCACTTCCTCATCACTTAGATCACTTCCTCATCACCGAGATCACTTCCTCACCACCGAGATTACTTCCTAATCACCGAGGTCACTTCCTCATCACCGAGGTCACTTCCTCAGCACCGAGGTCACTTCCTCATCACTGAGATCACTTCCTCAGCACCGATATCACTTCCTCAGCACCGAGGTCACTTCCTCATCACGAGGTCACTTCCTCACCACCGAGGTCACTTCCTCAGCACCGAGGTCACTTCCTCATCAGTGAGATCACTTCCTCATCACCGAGGTCACTTCTTCATCATCAAGATCACTTCCTCATCACCGAGGTCACTTCCTCATCACCGAGGTCACTTCTCATCACCGAGATCACTTCCTCATCACCGAGGTCACTTCTCATCACCGAGATCACTTCCTCATCACCGAGGTCACTTCCTCATCACCGAGATCACTTCTTCAGCACCGAGGTCACTTCCTCATCACCGAGGTAACTTCCTCATCACTGAGATCACTGCCTCATCTCTGAGGTCAGTTCCTCATCACCGAGATCACTTCCTAACCACCGAGGTAACTTCCTCACCACCGAGGTCACCTCCTCATTACCGAGGTCACCTCCTCATCACCGAGGTCACTTCCTCATCACGAGGTCACTTCCTCACCACCGAGGTCATTTCCTCACCACCGAGGTCACCTCCTCATTACCGAGGTCACCTCCTCATCACGGAGGTCACTTCCTCATCACGAGGTCACTTCCTCACCACCGAGGTCACTTCCACACCACCGAGGTCAACTTACCATCACCGTGGTCACTTCCTCATCACCGAGGTCACTTCCTCATCACCGAGATCACTTCCTCATCACCGAGGTCACTTCCTCACCACCGAGGTCACTTCCTCTTCACCGAGATCACTTCCTCATCACCGAGGTCACTTCCTCATCACCGAGGTCACTTCCTCATCACCGTGGTCACTTCCTCATCACCGAGATCACTTCCTCACCACCGAGGTCACTTCCTCACCACCGAGGTCACTTTCTCATCACCGAGATCACTTCCTCATCACCGAGGTCACTTCCTCATCACCGTGGTCACTTCCTCATCACCGAGATCACTTCCTTATCACTGAGATCACTTCCTCATCACTTAGATCACTTCCTCATCACCGAGATCACTTCCTCACCACCGAGATTACTTCCTCATCACCGAGGTCACTTCCTCATCACCGAGGTCACTTCCTCAGCACCGAGGGCACTTCCTCATCACCGAGGTCACTTCATCAGCACCGAGGTCACTTCATCACCACCGAGATCACTTCCTCACCACCGAGGTCAGTTCCTCACCACCGAGGTCACTTCCTCACCACCGAGGTCACTTCCTCATCACTTAAATCACTTCCTCATCACCGAAGTCTCTTCCTCATCACCGAGATCACTTCCTCATCACTGAGATCACTTCCTCAGCACCTGGGTCACTTCCTCTTCACCGAGGTCACTTCCTCATCACCGAGATCACTTCCTCATCACCGAGGTCACTTCTCATCACCGGGATCACTTCCTCATCACCGAGGTCACTTCTCATCACCGAGATCACTTCCTCATCACCGAGGTCACTTCCTCATCTCCGAGGTCACTTCCTCATCACCGAGATCACTTCCTCATCACCGAGGTCACTACCCCATAACCGAGGTCTCTTCCTCATCACCGAGGTCACTTCCTCATCACCGAGATCACTTCCTCATCATCGAGGTCACTTCCTCATCACCGAGGTCACTTCCTCATCACCGAGGTCACTTCCTCATCACGAGGTCACTTCCTCATCACCGATGTCACTTCCTCATCACCGAGGTCACTTCCTCATCACCGAGGTCACTTCCTCATCACCGAGAGCACTTCCTCATCACCGAGGTCACTTCCTCATCACCGAGGTCACTTCCTCATCACCGAGGTCACTTCCTCATCACCGAGGTCACTTCCTCACCACCGAGGTCACTTCATCAGCACCGAGGTCACTTCATCACCAACGAGGTCACTTCCTCATCACCGAGGTCACTTCCTCAGCACCGAGGTCACTTCCTCAGCACCGAGGTCACTTCCTCACCACCGAGGTCACTTCATCAGCACCGAGGTCACTTCATCACCAACGAGGTCACTTCCTCATCTCCCAGGTCACTTCCTTATCACTTAAATCACTTCCTCATCACCGAGGTCACTTCTCATCACCGAGATCACTTCCTCATCACCGAGGTCACTTCCTCAGCACCGAGGTCACTTCCTCATCACCGAGGTCACTTCCTCATCACTGAGATCACTTCCTCATCTCTGAGGTCAGTTCCTCATCACCGCTAACCACCGAGGTAACTTCCTCACCACCGAGGTCACCTCCTCATTACCGAGGTCACCTCCTCATCACCGAGGTCACTTCCTCATCACGAGGTAACTTCCTCACCACCGAGGTCACTTCCTCACCACCGAGGTCAACTTCCCATCACCGAGGTCACTTCCTCATCACCGAGGTCACTTCCTCATCACCGAGGTCACTTCCTCATCACCGAGATCACTTCCTCATCACCGAGGTAACTTCCTCACCACCGAGGTCACTTCCTCATCACCGAGGTCACTTCCTCATCACCGAGGTCACTTCCTCATCACCGAGATCACTTCCTTATCACTGAGTTCACTTCCTCATCACTTAGATCACTTCCTCATCACCGAGATCACTTCCTCACCACCGAGATTACTTCCTCATCACCGAGGTCACTTCCTCAGCACCGATATCACTTCCTCAGCACCGAGGTCACTTCCTCATCACGAGGTCACTTCCTCACCACCGAGGTCACTTCCTCAGCACCGAGGTCACTTCCTCATCACTGAGATCATTTCCTCATCACCGAGGTCACTTCTTCATCACCAAGATCACTTCCTCATCACCGAGGTCACTTCCTCTTCACCGAGGTCACTTCTCCATCACCGAGATCACTTCCTTATCACTGAGATCACTTCCTCATCGCCTAGATCATTTCCTCATCACCGAGATCACTTCCTCACCACCGAGATTACTTCCGCATCACCGAGATCACTTCCTCATCACTGAGATCACTTCCTCAGCACCGATATCACTTCCTCAGCACCGAGGTCACTGCCTCATCACCGAGATCACTTCCTCATCACCGAGATCACTTCCTCATCACCGAGGTCACTTCTCATCACCGAGATCACTTCCTCATCACCGAGGTCACTTCTCATCACCGAGATCACTTCCTCATCACCGAGGTCACTTCCTCATCACCGAGATCACTTCCTCAGCACCGAGGTCACTTCCTCATCACCGAGGTCACTTCCTCATCACTGAGATCACTTCCTCATCTCTGAGGTCAGTTCCTCATCACCGAGATCACTTCTTAACCACCGAGGTAACTTCCTCACCACCGAGGTCACCTCCTCATTACCGAGGTCACCTCCTCATCACCGAGGTCACTTCCTCATCACGAGGTCACTTCCTCACCACCGAGGTCACTTCCTCACCACCGAGGTCAACTTCCCATCACCGAGGTCACTTCCTCATCACCGAGGTCACTTCCTCATCACCGAGATCACTTCCTCATCACCGAGATCACTTCCTCATTACCGAGGTCACTTCCTCACCACCGAGGTCACTTCCTCATCACCGAGGTCACATCCTCATCACCGAGGTCACTTCCTCATCACCGAGATCACTTCCTTATCACTGAGTTCACTTCCTCAACACTTAGATCACTTCCTCATCACCGAGATCACTTCCTCACCACCGAGATTACTTCCTCATCACCGAGGTCACTTCCTCATCACCGAGGTCATTTCCTCACCACCGAGGTCACTTCCTCATCACCGAGGTCACTTCCTCATCACCGAGGTCACTTCCTCATCACCGAGATCACTTCCTTATCACTGAGTTCACTTCCTCATCACTTAGATCACTTCCTCATCACCGAGATCACTTCCTCACCACCGAGATTACTTCCTCATCACCGAGGTCACTTCCTCATCACCGAGATCACTTCCTCATCACTGAGATCACTTCCTCAGCACCTGGGTCACTTCCTCTTCACCGAGGTCACTTCCTCATCACCGAGATCACTTCCTCATCACCGAGGTCACTTCTCATCACCGGGATCACTTCCTCATCACCGAGGTCACTTCTCATCACCGAGATCACTTCCTCATCACCGAGGTCACTTCCTCATCACCGAGGTCACTTCCTCATCACGAGATCACTTCCTCATCTCCGAGATCACTTCCTCATCACCGAGGTCACTACCCCATAACCGAGGTCTCTTCCTCATCACCGAGGTCACTTCCTCATCACCGAGATCACTTCCTCATCACCGAGGTCACTTCCTCATCACCGAGGTCACTTCCTCATCACCGAGATCACTTCCTCATCACCGAGGTCACTTCCTCATCACCGAGGTCACTTCCTCAACACCGAGGTCACTTCTTCATCACGAGGTCACTTCCTCATAACTGAGGTCACTTCCTCATCACCGAGGTCACTTCCTCATCACCGAGAGCACTTCCTCATCACCGAGATCACTTCCTCATCACCGAGGTCACTTCCTCATCACCGAGGTCACTTCCTCACCACCGAGGTCACTTCCTCATCTCCGAGGTCACTTCCTCATCACCGAGATCACTTCCTCATCACCGAGGTCACTACCCCATAACCGAGGTCTCTTCCTCATCACCGAGGTCACTTCCTCATCACCGAGATCACTTCCTCATCACCGAGGTCACTTCCTCATCACCGAGGTCACTTCCTCATCACCGAGGTCACTTCCTCACCACCGAGGTCACTTCATCAGCACCGAGGTCACTTCATCACCAACGAGGTCACTTCCTCATCACCGAGGTCACTTCCTCATCACCGAGGTCACTTCCTCAGCACCGAGGTCACTTCCTCACCACCGAGGTCACTTCATCAGCACCGAGGTCACTTCATCACCAACGAGGTCACTTCCTCATCGCCCAGGTCACTTCCTTATCACTTAAATCACTTCCTCATCACCGAGGTCACTTCTCATCACCGAGATCACTTCCTCATCACCAAGGTCACTTCCTCATCACTGAGATCACTTCCTCATCACTGAGATCACTTCCTCAGCACCGATATCACTTCCTGAGCACCGAGGTCACTTCCTCATCACCGAGGTCACTTCTCATCACCGAGATCACTTCCTCATCACCGAGGTCACTTCCTCATCACCGAGATCACTTCCTCAGCAGCGAGGTCACTTCCTCATCACCGAGGTCACTTCCTCATCACCGAGGTCACTACCTCATCACCGAGGTCAATTCTTCATCACCGAGATCACTTCCTTATATGTGAGATCACTTCCTCATCGCCTAGATCACTTCCTCATCACGAGATCACTTCCTCACCACCGAGGTCACTTCCTCACCACCGAGGTCACTTCCTCATCACTTAAATCACTTCCTCATCACCGAGGTCACTTCCTCATCACCGAGATCACTTCCTCATCACTGAGATCACTTCCTCAGCACCTAGGTCACTTCCTCTTCACCGAGGTCACTTCCTCATCACCGAGATCACTTCCTCATCACCGAGGTCACTTCTCATCACCGGGATCACTTCCTCATCACCGAGGTCACTTCTCATCACCGAGATCACTTCCTCATCACCGAGGTCACTTCCTCATCACCGAGGTCACTTCCTCATCACGAGATCACTTCCTCATCTCCGAGGTCTCTTCCTTATCACCGAGATCACTTCCTCATCACCGAGGTCACTACCCCATAACCGAGGTCTCTTCCTCATCACCGAGGTCACTTCCTCATCACCGAGATCACTTCCTCATCACCGAGGTCACTTCCTCATCACCGAGGTCACTTCCTCATCACCGAGATCACTTCCTCATCACCGAGGTCACTTCCTCATCACCGAGGTCACTTCTTCATCACGAGGTCACTTCCTCATCACCGAGGTCACTTCCTCATCACCGAGGTCACTTCCTCATCACCGAGAGCACTTCCTCATCACCGAGATCACTTCCTCATCACCGAGGTCACTTCCTCATCACCGAGGTCACTTCCTCATCACCGAGGTCACTTCCTCACCACCGAGGTCACTTCATCAGCACCGAGGTCACTTCATCACCAACGAGGTCACTTCCTCATCACCGAGGTCACTTCCTCATCACCGAGGTCACTTCCTCAGCACCGAGGTCACTTCCTCACCACCGAGGTCACTTCATCAGCACCGAGGTCACTTCATCACCAACGAGGTCACTTCCTCATCGCCCAGGTCACTTCCTTATCACTTAAATCACTTCCTCATCACCGAGGTCACTTCTCATCACCGAGATCACTTCCTCATCACCAAGGTCACTTCCTCATCACTGAGATCACTTCCTCATCACTGAGATCACTTCCTCAGCACCGATATCACTTCCTGAGCACCGAGGTCACTTCCTCATCACCGAGATCACTTCCTCATCACCGAGGTCACTTCCTCATCACCGAGATCACTTCCTCAGCAGCGAGGTCACTTCCTCATCACCGAGGTCACTTCCTCATCACCGAGGTCACTACCTCATCACCGAGGTCAATTCTTCATCACCGAGATCACTTCCTTATATGTGAGATCACTTCCTCATCCCCTAGATCACTTCCTCATCACCGAGATCACTTCCTCACCACCGAGATTACTTCCTCATCACCGAGGTCACTTCCTCATCACCGAGGTCACTTCCTCAGTACCGAGGTCACTTCCTCACCACCGAGGTCACTTCATCAGCACCGAGGTCACTTAATCACAACGAGGTCACTTCCTCATCACCGAGGTCACTTCCTTATCACTTAAATCACTTCCTCATCACCGAGGTCACTTCTCATCACCGAGATCACTTCCTCATCCCCGAGGTCACTTCCTCATCACCGAGATCACTTCCTCAACACCGAGGTCACTTCCTCATCACCGAGGTCACTTCCTCATCACTGAGATCACTTCCTCATCTCTGAGGTCAGTTCCTCATCACCGAGATCACTTCTTAACCACCGAGGTAACTTCCTCACCACCGAGGTCACCTCCTCATTACCGAGGTCACCTCCTCATCACCGAGGTCACTTCCTCATCACGAGGTCACTTCCTCACCACCGAGGTCACTTCCTCACCACCGAGGTCAACTTCCCATCACCGAGGTCAATTCCTCATCACCGAGGTCACTTCCTCATCACCGAGATCACTTCCTCATCACCGAGATCACTTCCTCACCACCGAGGTCACTTCCTCACCACCGAGGTCACTTCCTCATCACCGAGGTCACTTCCTCATCACCGAGATCACTTCCTTATCACCGAGTTCACTTCCTCATCACTTAGATCACTTCCTCATCACCGAGATCACTTCCTCACCACCGAGATTACTTCCTCATCACCGAGGTCACTTCCTCATCACCGAGGTCACTTCCTCAGCACCGAGGTCACTTCCTCATCACTGAGATCACTTCCTCAGCACCGAGGTCACTTCCTCATCACGAGGTCACTTCCTCACCACCGAGGTCACTTCCTTAGCACCGAGGTCACTTCCTCATCAGTGAGATCACTTCCTCATCACCGAGGTCACTTCTTCATCACCAAGATCACTTCCTCATCACGGAGGTCACTTCCTCATCACCGAGGTCACTTCTTCATCACCGAGATCACTTCCTTATCACTGAGATCACTTCCTCATCGCCTAGATCATTTCCTCATCACCGAGATCACTTCCTCACCACCGAGATTACTTCCGCATCACCGAGATCACTTCCTCATCACTGAGATCACTTCCTCAGCACCGATATCACTTCCTCAGTACCGAGGTCACTGCCTCATCACCGAGATCACTTCCTCATCACCGAGATCACTTCCTCATCACCGAGGTCACTTCTCATCACCGAGATCACTTCCTCATCACCGAGGTCACTTCTCATCACCGAGATCACTTCCTCATCACCGAGGTCACTTCCTCATCACCGAGATCACTTCCTCAGCACCGAGGTCACTTCCTCATCACCGAGGTCACTTCCTCATCACTGAGATCACTTCCTCATCTCTGAGGTCAGTTCCTCATCACCGAGATCACTTCTTAACCACCGAGGTAACTTCCTCACCACCGAGGTCACCTCCTCATTACCGAGGTCACCTCCTCATCACCGAGGTCACTTCCTCATCACGAGGTCACTTCCTCACCACCGAGGTCACTTCCTCACCACCGAGGTCAACTTCCCATCACCGAGGTCACTTCCTCATCACCGAGGTCACTTCCTCATCACCGAGATCACTTCCTCATCACCGAGATCACTTCCTCATCACCGAGGTAACTTCCTCACCACCGAGGTCACTTCCTCATCACCGAGGTCACTTCCTCATCACCGAGGTCACTTCCTCATCACCGAGATCACTTCCTTATCACTGAGTTCACTTCCTCATCACTTAGATCACTTCCTCATCACCGAGATCACTTCCTCACCACCGAGATTACTTCCTCATCACCGAGGTCACTTCCTCATCACCGAGGTCACTTCCTCAGCACCGAGGTCACTTCCTCATCACTGAGATCACTTCCTCAGCACCGATATCACTTCCTCAGCACCGAGGTCACTTCCTCATCACGAGGTCACTTCCTCACCACCGAGGTCACTTCCTCAGCACCGAGGTCACTTCCTCATTACTGAGATCATTTCCTCATCACCGAGGTCACTTCTTCATCACCAAGATCACTTCCTCATCACCGAGGTCACTTCCTCATCACCGAGGTCACTTCTCCATCACCGAGATCACTTCCTTATCACTGAGATCACTTCCTCATCGCCTAGATCATTTCCTCATCACCGAGATCACTTCCTCACCACCGAGATTACTTCCGCATCACCGAGATCACTTCCTCATCACTGAGATCACTTCCTCAGCACCGATATCACTTCCTCAGCACCGAGGTCACTGCCTCATCACCGAGATCACTTCCTCATCACCGAGATCACTTCCTCATCACCGAGGTCACTTCTCATCACCGAGATCACTTCCTCATCACCGAGGTCACTTCTCATCACCGAGATCACTTCCTCATCACCGAGGTCACTTCCTCATCACCGAGATCACTTCCTCAGCACCGAGATCACTTCCCCATCACCGAGGTGACTTCCTGATCACTGAGATCACTTCCTCATCTCTGAGGTCAGTTCCTCATCACCGAGATCACTTCTTAACCACCGAGGTAACTTCCTCACCACCGAGGTCACCTCCTCATTACCGAGGTCACCTCCTCATCACCGAGGTCACTTCCTCATCACGAGGTCACTTCCTCACCACCGAGGTCACTTCCTCATCACCGAGGTCACTTCCTCACCACCGAGGTCACTTCCTCATCACCGAGGTCACTTCCTCATCACCGAGGTCACTTCCTCATCACCGAGATCACTTCCTTATCACTGAGTTCACTTCCTCATCACTTAGATCACTTCCTCATCACCGAGGTCACTTCCTCACCACCGAGATTACTTCCTCATCACCGAGGTCACTTCCTCATCACCGAGATCACTTCCTCATCACTGAGATCACTTCCTCAGCACCTGGGTCACTTCCTCTTCACCGAGGTCACTTCCTCATCACCGAGGTCACTTCTCATCACCGGGATCACTTCCTCATCACCGAGGTCACTTCTCATCACCGAGATCACTTCCTCATCACCGAGGTCACTTCCTCATCACCGAGGTCACTTCCTCATCACGAGATCACTTCCTCATCTCCGAGGTCACTTCCTCATCACCGAGATCACTTCCTCATCACCGAGGTCACTACCCCATAACCGAGGTCTCTTCCTAATCACCGAGGTCACTTCCTCATCACCGAGGTCACTTCCTCATCACCGAGGTCACTTCCTCATCACCGAGGTCATTTCCTCATCACCGAGACCACTTCCTCATCACCGAGGTCACTTCCTCATCACCGAGGTCACTTCCTCAACACCGAGGTCACTTCTTCATCACGAGGTCACTTCCTCATCACCGAGGTCACTTCCTCATCACCGAGGTCACTTCCTCATCACCGAGGTCACTTCCTCATCACTGAGAGCACTTCCTCATCACCGAGATCACTTCCTCATCACCGAGGTCACTTCCTCATCACCGAGGTCACTTCCTCACCACCGAGGTCACTTCATCAGCACCGAGGTCACTTCATCACCAACGAGGTCACTTCCTCATCACCGAGGTCACTTCCTCAGCACCGAGGTCACTTCCTCAGCACCGAGGTCACTTCCTCACCACCGAGGTCACTTCATCAGCACCGAGGTCACTTCATCACCAACGAGGTCACTTCCTCATCGCCCAGGTCACTTCCTTATCACTTAAATCACTTCCTCATCACCGAGGTCACTTCTCATCACCGAGATCACTTCCTCATCACCAAGGTCACTTCCTCATCACTGAGATCACTTCCTCATCACTGAGATCACTTCCTCAGCACCGATATCACTTCCTGAGCACCGAGGTCACTTCCTCATCACCGAGGTCACTTCTCATCACCGAGATCACTTCCTCATCACCGAGGTCACTTCCTCATCACCGAGATCACTTCCTCAGCAGCGAGGTCACTTCCTCATCACCGAGGTCACTTCCTCATCACCGAGGTCACTACCTCATCACCGAGGTCAATTCTTCATCACCGAGATCACTTCCTTATATGTGAGATCACTTCCTCATCGCCTAGATCACTTCCTCATCACGAGATCACTTCCTCACCACCGAGGTCACTTCCTCACCACTGAGGTCACTTCCTCATCACTTAAATCACTTCCTCATCACCGAGGTCACTTCCTCATCACCGAGATCACTTCCTCATCACTGAGATCACTTCCTCAGCACCTAGGTCACTTCCTCTTCACCGAGGTCACTTCCTCATCACCGAGATCACTTCCTCATCACCGAGGTCACTTCTCATCACCGGGATCACTTCCTCATCACCGAGGTCACTTCTCATCACCGAGATCACTTCCTCATCACCGAGGTCACTTCCTCATCACCGAGGTCACTTCCTCACCACGAGATCACTTCCTCATCTCCGAGGTCACTTCCTCATCACCGAGATCACTTCCTCATCACCGAGGTCACTACCCCATAACCGAGGTCTCTTCCTCATCACCGAGGTCACTTCCTCATCACCGAGATCACTTCCTCATCACCGAGGTCACTTCCTCATCACCGAGGTCACTTCCTCATCACCGAGGTCACTTCCTCATCACGAGGTCACTTCCTCATCACCGAGGTCACTTCCTCATCACCGAGGTCACTTCCTCATCACCGAGAGCACTTCCTCATCACCGAGGTCACTTCCTCATCACCGAGGTCACTTCCTCACCACCGAGGTCACTTCATCAGCACCGAGGTCACTTCATCACCAACGAGGTCACTTCCTCATCACCGAGGTCACTTCCTCATCACCGAGGTCACTTCCTCAGCACCGAGGTCACTTCCTCACCACCGAGGTCACTTCATCAGCACCGAGGTCACTTCATCACCAACGAGGTCACTTCCTCATCGCCCAGGTCACTTCCTTATCACTTAAATCACTTCCTCATCACCGAGGTCACTTCTCATCACCGAGATCACTTCCTCATCACCAAGGTCACTTCCTCATCACTGAGATCACTTCCTCATCACTGAGATCACTTCCTCAGCACCGATATCACTTCCTGAGCACCGAGGTCACTTCCTCATCACCGAGGTCACTTCCTCATCACCGAGATCACTTCCTCAGCAGCGAGGTCACTTCCTCATCACCGAGGTCACTTCCTCATCACCGAGGTCACTACCTCATCACCGAGGTCAATTCTTCATCACCGAGATCACTTCCTTGTTTGTGAGATCACTTCCTCATCGCCTAGATCACTTCCTCATCACCGAGATCACTTCCTCACAACCGAGATTACTTCCTCATCACCGAGGTCACTTCCTCATCACCGAGGTCACTTCCTCAGTACCGAGGTCACTTCCTCACCACCGAGGTCACTTCATCAGCACCGAGGTCACTTAATCACAACGAGGTCACTTCCTCATCACCGAGGTCACTTCCTTATCACTTAAATCACTTCCTCATCACCGAGGTCACTTCTCATCACCGAGATCACTTCCTCATCACCGAGGTCACTTCCTCATCACCGAGATCACTTCCTCAGCACCGAGGTCACTTCCTCATCACCGAGGTCACTTCCTCATCACTGAGATCACTTCCTCATCTCTGAGGTCAGTTCCTCATCACCGAGATCACTTCTTAACC
Source organism: Megascapheus bottae (assembly GCF_031878675.1). Classification (NCBI taxonomy): domain Eukaryota; kingdom Metazoa; phylum Chordata; class Mammalia; order Rodentia; family Geomyidae; genus Megascapheus; species Megascapheus bottae. The sequence goes on along the minus strand of NW_028327463.1, from coordinate 42,576 downwards.
ACCGAGGTAACTTCCTCACCACCGAGGTCACCTCCTCATTACCGAGGTCACCTCCTCATCACCGAGGTCACTTCCTCATCACGAGGTCACTTCCTCACCACCGAGGTCACTTCCTCACCACCGAGGTCAACTTCCCATCACCGAGGTCACTTCCTCATCACCGAGGTCACTTCCTCATCACCGAGATCACTTCCTCATCACCGAGATCACTTCCTCATCACCGAGGTAACTTCCTCACCACCGAGGTCACTTCCTCATCACCGAGGTCACTTCCTCATCACCGAGGTCACTTCCTCATCACCGAGATCACTTCCTTATCACTGAGTTCACTTCCTCATCACTTAGATCACTTCCTCATCACCGAGATCACTTCCTCACCACCGAGATTACTTCCTCATCACCGAGGTCACTTCCTCATCACCGAGGTCACTTCCTCAGCACCGAGGTCACTTCCTCATCACCGAGATCACTTCCTTATCACTGAGTTCACTTCCTCATCACTTAGATCACTTCCTCATCACTGAGATCATTTCCTCATCACCGAGGTCACTTCTTCATCACCAAGATCACTTCCTCATCACCGAGGTCACTTCCTCATCACCGAGGTCACTTCTCCATCACCGAGATCACTTCCTTATCACTGAGATCACTTCCTCATCGCCTAGATCATTTCCTCATCACCGAGATCACTTCCTCACCACCGAGATTACTTCCGCATCACCGAGATCACTTCCTCATCACTGAGATCACTTCCTCAGCACCGATATCACTTCCTCAGCACCGAGGTCACTGCCTCATCACCGAGATCACTTCCTCATCACCGAGATCACTTCCTCATCACCGAGGTCACTTCTCATCACCGAGATCACTTCCTCATCACCGAGGTCACTTCTCATCACCGAGATCACTTCCTCATCACCGAGGTCACTTGCTCATCACCGAGATCACTTCCTCAGCACCGAGGTCACTTCCTCATCACCGAGGTCACTTCCTCATCACTGAGATCACTTCCTCATCTCTGAGGTCAGTTCCTCATCACCGAGATCACTTCTTAACCACCGAGGTAACTTCCTCACCACCGAGGTCACCTCATTACCGAGGTCACCTCCTCATCACCGAGGTCACTTCCTCATCATGAGGTCACTTCCTCACCACCGAGGTCACTTCCTCAGCACCGAGGGCACTTCCTCACCACCGAGGTCACTTCCTCACCACCGAGGTCACTTCCTCATCACTGAGGTCACTTCCTCATCACCGAGGTCACTTCCTCATCACCGAGGTCACTTCCTCATCATGAGGTCACTTCCTCACCACCGAGGTCACTTCCTCAGCACCGAGGGCACTTCCTCACCACCGAGGTCACTTCCTCACCACCGAGGTCACCTCCTCATTACCGAGGTCACCTCCTCATCACCGAGGTCACTTCCTCATCACGAGGTCACTTCCTCACCACCGAGGTCACTTCCTCACCACCGAGGTCAACTTCCCATCACCGAGGTCACTTCCTCATCACCGAGGTCACTTCCTCATCACCGAGATCACTTCCTCATCACCGAGATCACTTCCTCATCACCGAGGTCACTTCCTCACCACCGAGGTCACTTCCTCATCACCGAGGTCACTTCCTCATCACCGAGGTCACTTCCTCATCACCGAGATCACTTCCTTATCACTGAGTTCACTTCCTCATCACTTAGATCACTTCCTCATCACCGAGATCACTTCCTCACCACCGAGATTACTTCCTGATCACCGAGGTCACTTCCTCATCACCGAGGTCACTTCCTCAGCACCGAGGGCACTTCCTCATCACCGAGGTCACTTCATCAGCACCGAGGTCACTTCATCACCACCGAGATCACTTCCTCACCACCGAGGTCACTTCCTCACCACCGAGGTCACTTCCTCACCACCGAGGTCACTTCCTCATCACTTAAATCACTTCCTCATCACCGAGGTCACTTCCTCATCACCGACATCACTTCCTCATCACTGAGATCACTTCCTCAGCACCTAGGTCACTTCCTCTTCACCGAGGTCACTTCCTCATCACCGAGATCACTTCCTCATCACCGAGGTCACTTCTCATCACCGGGATCACTTCCTCATCACCGAGGTCACTTCCTCATCACCGAGATCACTTCCTCATCTCCGAGGTCACTTCCTCATCACCGAGGTCACTTCCTCATCACCGAGGTCACTTCTCCATCACCGAGATCACTTCCTTATCACTGAGATCACTTCCTCATCGCCTAGATCATTTCCTCATCACCGAGATCACTTCCTCACCACCGAGATTACTTCCGCATCACCGAGATCACTTCCTCATCACTGAGATCACTTCCTCAGCACCGATATCACTTCCTCAGCACCGAGGTCACTGCCTCATCACCGAGATCACTTCCTCATCACCGAGATCACTTCCTCATCACCGAGGTCACTTCTCATCACCGAGATCACTTCCTCATCACCGAGGTCACTTCTCATCACCGAGATCACTTCCTCATCACCGAGGTCACTTGCTCATCACCGAGATCACTTCCTCAGCACCGAGGTCACTTCCTCATCACCGAGGTCACTTCCTCATCACTGAGATCACTTCCTCATCTCTGAGGTCAGTTCCTCATCACCGAGATCACTTCTTAACCACCGAGGTAACTTCCTCACCACCGAGGTCACCTCATTACCGAGGTCACCTCCTCATCACCGAGGTCACTTCCTCATCATGAGGTCACTTCCTCACCACCGAGGTCACTTCCTCAGCACCGAGGGCACTTCCTCACCACCGAGGTCACTTCCTCACCACCGAGGTCACTTCCTCATCACTGAGGTCACTTCCTCATCACCGAGGTCACTTCCTCATCACCGAGGTCACTTCCTCATCATGAGGTCACTTCCTCACCACCGAGGTCACTTCCTCAGCACCGAGGGCACTTCCTCACCACCGAGGTCACTTCCTCACCACCGAGGTCACCTCCTCATTACCGAGGTCACCTCCTCATCACCGAGGTCACTTCCTCATCACGAGGTCACTTCCTCACCACCGAGGTCACTTCCTCACCACCGAGGTCAACTTCCCATCACCGAGGTCACTTCCTCATCACCGAGGTCACTTCCTCATCACCGAGATCACTTCCTCATCACCGAGATCACTTCCTCATCACCGAGGTCACTTCCTCACCACCGAGGTCACTTCCTCATCACCGAGGTCACTTCCTCATCACCGAGGTCACTTCCTCATCACCGAGATCACTTCCTTATCACTGAGTTCACTTCCTCATCACTTAGATCACTTCCTCATCACCGAGATCACTTCCTCACCACCGAGATTACTTCCTGATCACCGAGGTCACTTCCTCATCACCGAGGTCACTTCCTCAGCACCGAGGGCACTTCCTCATCACCGAGGTCACTTCATCAGCACCGAGGTCACTTCATCACCACCGAGATCACTTCCTCACCACCGAGGTCACTTCCTCACCACCGAGGTCACTTCCTCACCACCGAGGTCACTTCCTCATCACTTAAATCACTTCCTCATCACCGAGGTCACTTCCTCATCACCGACATCACTTCCTCATCACTGAGATCACTTCCTCAGCACCTAGGTCACTTCCTCTTCACCGAGGTCACTTCCTCATCACCGAGATCACTTCCTCATCACCGAGGTCACTTCTCATCACCGGGATCACTTCCTCATCACCGAGGTCACTTCCTCATCACCGAGATCACTTCCTCATCTCCGAGGTCACTTCCTCATCACCGAGATCACTTCCTCATCACCGAGGTCACTACCCCATAACCGAGGTCTCTTCCTCATCACCGAGGTCAGTTCCTCATCACCGAGATCACTTCCTCATCACCGAGGTCACTTCCTCATCACCGAGGTCACTTCCTCAGCACCGATATCACTTCCTGAGCACCGAGGTCACTTCCTCATCACCGAGGTCACTTCTCATCACCGAGATCACTTCCTCATCACCGAGGTCACTTCCTCATCACCGAGATCACTTCCTCAGCACCGAGGTCACTTCCTCATCACCGAGGTCACTTCCTCATCACCGAGGTCACTACCTCATCATCGAGGTCACTTCCTCATCACCGAGATCACTTCCTCATCACTTTGATCACTTCCTCACCACCGAGGTCACTTCATCAGCCCCGAGGTCACTTCATCACCAACGACGTCACTTCCTCATCACCGACGTCACTTCCTTATCACTTAAATCACTTCCTCATCACCGAGGTCACTTCTCATCACCGAGATCACTTCCTCATCACCGAGGTCACTTCCTCATAACCGAGGTCACTACCTCATCACCGAGGTCACTTCCTCATCACCGAGGTCACTTCCTCATCACCGAGATCACTTCCTCAGCACCGAGGTCACTTCCTCATCACCGAGGTCACTTCCTCATAACCGAGGTCACTACCTCATCACCGAGGTCACTTCCTCATCACCGAGGTCACTTCCTCATCACCGAGATCACTTCCTCACCACCGAGGTCACTTCCTCATCACCGAGATCACTTCCTCATCACCGAGGTCGCTTCCTCATCAGCGAGGTCACTTCCTCATCACTTAAATCACTTCCTCACCAGCGAGTTCACTTCCTCATCACCGAGATCACGTCCTCATCACTGAGATCACTTCCTCAGCACCGAGATCACTTCCTCATCACTTTGATCACTTCCTCATCACCGAGATCACTTCCCCATCACCGAGGTTACTTCTTCATCACTGAGATCACTTCCTCATCTCTGAGGTCAGTTCCTCATCACCGAGATCACTTCTTAACCACCGAGGTAAGTTCCTCACCACCGAGGTCACCTCCTCATTACCGAGGTCACCTCCTCATCACCGAGGTCACTTCCTCATCATGAGGTCACTTCCTCACCACCGAGGTCACTTCCTCAGCACCGAGGTCACTTCCTCACCACCGAGGTCACTTCCTCACCACCGAGGTCACTTCCTCATCACTGAGGTCACTTCCTCACCACCGAGGTCACTTCCTCATCATGAGGTCACTTCCTCACCACCGAGGTCACTTCCTCAGCACCGAGGTCACTTCCTCATCACCGAGGTCACTTCTTCATCACCGAGATCACTTCCTTATCACTGAGATCACTTCCTCATCGCCTAGATCACTTCCTCATCACCGAGATCACTTCCTCACCACCGAGATTACTTCCTCATCACCGAGGTCACTTCCTCATCACCGAGGTCACTTCCTCATCACGAGGTCACTTCCTCATCACCGAGATCACTTCCTCACCACCGAGGTCACTTCCTCATCACCGAGATCACTTCCTCATCACCGAGGTCACTTCCTCACCACCGAGATCACTTCTCCATCACCGAGGTTACTTCCTCATCACTGAGATCACTTCCTCATCTCTGAGGTCAGTTTCTCATCACCGAGATCACTTCTTAACCACCGAAGTAACTTCCTCACCACCGAGATCACCTCCTCATTACCGAGGTCACCTCCTCATCACCGAGGTCACTTCCTCACCACCGAGGTCACTTCCTCAGCACCGAGGTCACTTCCTCACCACCGAGGTCACTTCCTCACCACCGAGGTCACTTCCTCATCACCGAGGTCACTTCCTATCACCGAGGTCACTTCCTCATCACCGAGATCACTTCCTCACCACCGAGGTCATTTCCTCATCACTTGAATCACTTCCTCATCACCGAGGTCACTTCCTCATCACTGAGATCACTTCCTCATCACCGAGGTCACTTCTTCATCACCAAGATCCCTTCCTCATCACCGAGGTCACTTCCTCATCACCGAGGTCACTTCTTCATCACCGAGATCACTTCCTTATCACTGAGATCACTTCCTCATCGCCTAGAACACTTCCTCATCACCGAGATCACTTCCTCACCACCGAGATTACTTCCTCATCACCGAGATCACTTCCTCATCACCAAGGTCACTTCCTCATCACCGAGATCACTTCCTCATCACCGAGATCACTTCCTCTCCACCGAGGTCATTTCCTCATCACTTGAATCACTTCCTCATCACCGAGGTCACTTCCTTATCACTGAGATCACTTCCTCATCGCCTAGATCACTTCCTCATCACCGAGATCACTTCCTCATCACCGAGGTCACTTCCTCACCACCGAGATCACTTCTCCATCACCGAGGTTACTTCCTCATCACTGAGATCACTTCCTCATCTCTGAGGTCAGTTCCTCATCACCGAGATCACTTCTTAACCACCGAGGTAACTTCCTCACCACCGAGGTCACTTCCTCACCACCGAGGTCACTTCCTCATCACTTAAATCACTTCCTCATCACCGAGGTCACTTCCTCATCACCGAGATCACTTCCTCATCACTGAGATCACTTCCTCAGCACCTAGGTCACTTCCTCTTCACCGAGGTCACTTCCTCATCACCGAGATCACTTCCTCATCACCGAGGTCACTTCTCATCACCGGAATCACTTCCTCATCAACGAGGTCACTTCTCATCACCGAGATCACTTCCTCATCACCGAGGTCACTTCCTCATCACCGAGGTCACTTCCTCATCACCGAGATCACTTCCTCATCTCCGAGGTCACTTCCTCATCACCGAGATCACTTCCTCATCACCGAGGTCACTACCCCATCACCGAGGTCTCTTCCTCATCACCGAGGTCACTTCCTCATCACCGAGATCACTTCCTCATCACCGAGGTCACTACCCCATCACCGAGGTCTCTTCCTCATCACCGAGGTCACTTCCTCATCACCGAGATCACTTCCTCATCACCGAGGTCACTACCCCATCACCGAGGTCTCTTCCTCATCACCGAGGTCACTTCCTCATCACCGAGATCACTTCCTCAGCACCGAGGTCACTTCCTCATCACCGAGGTCACTTCCTCAGCACCGATATCACTTCCTGAGCACCGAGGTCACTTCCTCATCACCGAGGTCACTTCTCATCACCGAGATCACTTCCTCATCACCGAGGTCACTTCCTCATCACCGAGATCACTTCCTCAGCACCGAGGTCACTTCCTCATCACCGAGGTCACTTCCTCATCACCGAGGTCACTACCGCATCACCGAGGTCACTTCCTCATCACCGAGATCACTTCCTCATCACTTTGATCACTTCCTCATCACCGAGGTCACTTCCTCATCACCGAGGTCACTTCCTCATCACTTTGATCACTTCCTCATCACCGAGGTCACTTCTCATCACCGAGATCACTTCCTCATCACCGAGGTCACTTCCTCATCACCGAGGTCACTTCCTCATCACCGAGATCACTTCCTCATCACTTTGATCACTTCCTCATCACCGAGGTCACTTCCTCATCACCGAGGTCACTTCCTCATCACTTTGATCACTTCCTCATCACCGAGGTCACTTCTCATCACCGAGATCACTTCCTCATCACCGAGGTCACTTCTCATCACCGAGATCACTTCCTCATCACCGAGGTCACTTCCTCATCACCGAGGTCACTTCCTCATCACCGAGGTCACTTCCTCAGCACCGAGGTCACTTCATCAGCACCGAGGTCACTTCATCACCAACGAGGTCACTTCCTCATCACCGAGGTCACTTTCTCATCACCGAGGTCACTTCCTCAGCACCGAGGTCACTTCCTCACCACCGAGGTCACTTCATCAGCCCCGAGGTCACTTCATCACCAACGACGTCACTTCCTCATCACCGATGTCACTTCCTTATCACTTAAATCACGTCCTCATCACCGAGGTCACTTTCTCATCACCGAGATCACTTCCTCACCACCGAGGTCACTTCCTCACCACCGAGGTCACTTCCTCATCACTTAAATCACTTCCTCATCACCGAGGTCACTTCCTCAGCACCTAGGTCACTTCCTCTTCACCGAGGTCACTTCCTCATCACCGAGATCACTTCCTCATCACCGAGGTCACTTCTCATCACCGGAATCACTTCCTCATCACCGAGGTCACTTCTCATCACCGAGATCACTTCCTCATCACCGAGGTCACTTCCTCATCACCGAGGTCACTTCCTCATCACCGAGATCACTTCCTCATCTCCGAGGTCACTTCCTCATCACCGAGATCACTTCCTCATCACCGAGGTCACTACCCCATCACCGAGGTCTCTTCCTCATCACCGAGGTCACTTCCTCATCACCGAGATCACTTCCTCAGCACCGAGGTCACTTCCTCATCACCGAGGTCACTTCCTCAGCACCGATATCACTTCCTGAGCACCGAGGTCACTTCCTCATCACCGAGGTCACTTCTCATCACCGAGATCACTTCCTCATCACCGAGGTCACTTCTTCATCACCGAGATCACTTCCTCAGCACCGAGGTCACTTCCTCATCACCGAGGTCACTTCCTCATCACCGAGGTCACTACCGCATCACCGAGGTCACTTCCTCATCACCGAGATCACTTCCTCATCACTTTGATCACTTCCTCATCACCGAGGTCACTTCCTCATCACCGAGGTCACTTCCTCATCACTTTGATCACTTCCTCATCACCGAGGTCACTTCTCATCACCGAGATCACTTCCTCATCACCGAGGTCACTTCCTCATCACCGAGGTCACTTCCTCATCACCGAGATCACTTCCTCATCACTTTGATCACTTCCTCATCACCGAGGTCACTTCCTCATCACCGAGGTCACTTCCTCATCACTTTGATCACTTCCTCATCACCGAGGTCACTTCTCATCACCGAGATCACTTCCTCATCACCGAGGTCACTTCTCATCACCGAGATCACTTCCTCATCACTGAGGTCACTTCCTCATCACCGAGGTCACTTCCTCATCACCGAGGTCACTTCCTCAGCACCGAGGTCACTTCATCAGCACCGAGGTCACTTCATCACCAACGAGGTCACTTCCTCATCACCGAGGTCACTTTCTCATCACCGAGGTCACTTCCTCAGCACCGAGGTCACTTCTTCACCACCGAGGTCACTTCATCAGCCCGAGGTCACTTCATCACCAACGACGTCACTTCCTCATCACCGATGTCACTTCCTTATCACTTAAATCACGTCCTCATCACCGAGGTCACTTCTCATCACCGAGATCACTTCCTCATCACCGAGGTCACTTCCTCATCACCGAGATCACTTCCTCAGCACCGAGGTCACTTCCTCATCACCGAGGTCACTTCCTCATAACCGAGGTCACTACCTCATCACCGAGGTCACTTCCTCATCACCGAGGTCACTTCCTCATCACGAGGTCACTTCCTCATCACCGAGATCACTTCCTCACCACCGAGGTCACTTCCTCATCACCGAGATCACTTCCTCATCACCGAGGTCACTTCCTCACCAGCGAGGTCACTTCCTCATCACCGAGATCACGTCCTCATCACTGAGATCACTTCCTCATCACCGAGGTCACTTCCTCATCACTTTGATCACTTCCTCATCACCGAGATCACTTCCCCATCACCGAGGTTACTTCTTCATCACTGAGATCACTTCCTCATCTCTGAGGTCAGTTCCTCATCACCGAGATCACTTCTTAACCACCGAGGTAAATTCCTCACCACCGAGGTCACCTCCTCATTACCGAGGTCACGTCCTCATCACCGAGGTCACTTCCTCATCATGAGGTCACTTCCTCACCACCGAGGTCACTTCCTCAGCACCGAGGGCACTTCCTCACCACCGAGGTCACTTCCTCACCACCGAGGTCACTTCCTCATCACCGAGGTCACTTCCTCATCACCGAGATCACTTCCTCACCACCGAGGTCATTTCCTCATCACTTGAATCACTTCCTCATCACCGAGGTCACTTCCTCATCACTGAGATCACTTCCTCATCACCGAGGTCACTTCTTCATCACCAAGATCACTTCCTCATCACCGAGGTCACTTCCTCATCACCGAGGTAACTTCTTCATCACCGAGATCACTTCCTTATCACTGAGATCACTTCCTCATCGCCTAGAACACTTCCTCATCACCGAGATCACTTCCTCACCACCGAGATTACTTCCTCGTCACCGAGATCACTTCCTCATCACCAAGGTCACTTCCTCATCACCGAGATCACTTCCTCATCACCGAGGTCACTTCCTCATCACCGAGATGACTTCCTCTCCACCGAGGTCATTTCCTCATCACTTGAATCACTTCCTCATCACCGAGGTCACTTCCTTATCACTGAGATCACTTCCTCATCGCCTAGATCACTTCCTCATCACCGAGATCACTTCCTCAACACCGAGGTCACTTCCTCACCACCGAGATCACTTCTCCATCACCGAGGTTACTTCCGCATCACTGAGATCACTTCCTCATCTCTGAGGTCAGTTCCTCATCACCGAGATCACTTCTTAACCACCGAGGTAACTTCCTCACCACCGAGGTCACTTCCTCACCACCGAGGTCACTTCCTCATCACTTAAATCACTTCCTCATCACCGAGGTCACTTCCTCATCACCGAGATCACTTCCTCATCACTGAGATCACTTCCTCAGCACCTAGGTCACTTCCTCTTCACCGAGGTCACTTCCTCATCACCGAGATCACTTCCTCATCACCGAGGTCACTTCTCATCACCGGAATCACTTCCTCATCACCGAGGTCACTTCTCATCACCGAGATCACTTCCTCATCACCGAGGTCACTTCCTCATCACCGAGGTCACTTCCTCATCACCGAGATCACTTCCTCATCACCGAGGTCACTACCCCATCACCGAGGTCTCTTCCTCATCACCGAGGTCACTTCCTCATCACCGAGATCACTTCTTCTTCACCGAGGTCACTACCCCATCACCGAGGTCTCTTCCTCATCACCGAGGTCACTTCCTCATCACCGAGATCACTTCCTCATCACCGAGGTCACTACCCCATCACCGAGGTCTCTTCCTCATCACCGAGGTCACTTCCTCATCACCGAGATCACTTCCTCAGCACCGAGGTCACTTCCTCATCACCGAGATCACTTCCTGAGCACCGAGGTCACTTCCTCATCACCGAGGTCACTTCTCATCACCGAGATCACTTCCTCATCACCGAGGTCACTTCCTCATCACCGAGATCACTTCCTCAGCACCGAGGTCACCTCCTCATCACCGAGGTCACTTCCTCATCACCGAGGTCACTACCGCATCACCGAGGTCACTTCCTCATCACCGAGATCACTTCCTCATCACTTTGATCACTTCCTCATCACCGAGGTCACTTCCTCATCACCGAGGTCACTTCCTCATCACTTTGATCACTTCCTCATCACCGAGGTCACTTCTCATCACCGAGATCACTTCCTCATCACCGAGGTCACTTCCTCATCACCGAGGTCACTTCCTCATCACCGAGATCACTTCCTCATCACTTTGATCACTTCCTCATCACCGAGGTCACTTCCTCATCACCGAGGTCACTTCCTCATCACTTTGATCACTTCCTCATCACCGAGGTCACTTCTCATCACCGAGATCACTTCCTCATCACCGAGGTCACTTCTCATCACCGAGATCACTTCCTCATCACCGAGGTCACTTCCTCATCACCGAGGTCACTTCCTCAGCACCGAGGTCACTTCATCAGCACCGAGGTCACCTCATCACCAACGAGGTCACTTCCTCATCACCGAGGTCACTTTCTCATCACCGAGGTCACTTCCTCAGCACCGAGGTAACTTCCTCACCACCGAGGTCACTTCATCAGCCCCGAGGTCACTTCATCACCAACGACGTCACTTCCTCATCACCGATGTCACTTCCTTATCTCTTAAATCACGTCCTCATCACCGAGGTCACTTTCTCATCACCGAGATCACTTCCTCACCACCGAGGTCACTTCCTCACCACCGAGGTCACTTCCTCATCACTTAAATCACTTCCTCATCACCGAGGTCACTTCCTCATCAGCGAGATCACTTCCTCATCACTGAGATCACTTCCTCAGCACCTAGGTCACTTCCTCTTCACCGAGGTCACTTCCTCATCACCGAGATCACTTCCTCATCACCGAGGTCACTTCTCATCACCGGAATCACTTCCTCATCACCGAGGTCACTTCTCATCACCGAGATCACTTCCTCATCACCGAGGTCACTTCCTCATCACCGAGGTCACTACCCCATCACCAAGGTCTCTTCCTCATCACCGAGGTCACTTCCTCATCACCGAGATCACTTCCTCAGCACCGAGGTCACTTCCTCATCACCGAGGTCACTTCCTCAGCACCGATATCACTTCCTGAGCACCGAGGTCACTTCCTCATCACCGAGGTCACTTCTCATCACCGAGATCACTTCCTCATCACCGAGGTCACTTCCTCATCACCGAGATCACTTCCTCAGCACCGAGGTCACTTCCTCATCACCGAGGTCACTTCCTCATCACCGAGGTCACTACCGCATCACCGAGGTCACTTCCTCATCACCGAGATCACTTCCTCATCACTTTGATCACTTCCTCATCACCGAGGTCACTTCCTCATCACCGAGGTCACTTCCTCATCACTTTGATCACTTCCTCATCACCGAGGTCACTTCTCATCACCGAGATCACTTCCTCATCACCGAGGTCACTTCCTCATCACCGAGGTCACTTCCTCATCACCGAGATCACTTCCTCATCACTTTGATCACTTCCTCATCACCGAGGTCACTTCCTCATCACCGAGGTCACTTCCTCATCACTTTGATCACTTCCTCATCACCGAGGTCACTTCTCATCACCGAGTTCACTTCCTCATCACCGAGGTCACTTCTCATCACCGAGATCACTTCCTCATCACTGAGGTCACTTCCTCATCACCGAGGTCACTTCCTCATCACCGAGGTCACTTCCTCAGCACCGAGGTCACTTCATCAGCACCGAGGTCACTTCATCACCAACGAGGTCACTTCCTCATCACCGAGGTCACTTTCTCATCACCGAGGTCACTTCCTCAGCACCGAGGTCACTTCTTCACCACCGAGGTCACTTCATCAGCCCGAGGTCACTTCATCACCAACGACGTCACTTCCTCATCACCGATGTCACTTCCTTATCACTTAAATCACGTCCTCATCACCGAGGTCACTTCTCATCACCGAGATCACTTCCTCATCACCGAGGTCACTTCCTCATCACCGAGATCACTTCCTCAGCACCGAGGTCACTTCCTCATCACCGAGGTCACTTCCTCATAACCGAGGTCACTACCTCATCACCGAGGTCACTTCCTCATCACCGAGGTCACTTCCTCATCACGAGGTCACTTCCTCATCACCGAGATCACTTCCTCACCACCGAGGTCACTTCCTCATCACCGAGATCACTTCCTCATCACCGAGGTCACTTCCTCACCAGCGAGGTCACTTCCTCATCACCGAGATCACGTCCTCATCACTGAGATCACTTCCTCAGCACCGAGATCACTTCCTCATCACTTTGATCACTTCCTCATCACCGAGATCACTTCCCCATCACCGAGGTTACTTCTTCATCACTGAGATCACTTCCTCATCTCTGAGGTCAGTTCCTCATCACCGAGATCACTTCTTAACCACCGAGGTAACTTCCTCACCACCGAGGTCACCTCCTCATTACCGAGGTCACCTCCTCATCACCGAGGTCACTTCCTCATCACCGAGGTCACTTCCTCATCACTGAGATCACTTCCTCATCACCGAGGTCACTTCTTCATCACCAAGATCACTTCCTCATCACCGAGGTCACTTCCTCATCACCGAGGTCAATTCTTCATCACCGAGATCACTTCCTTATCACTGAGATCACTTCCTCATCGCCTAGATCACTTCCTCATCACCGAGATCACTTCCTCACCACCGAGATTACTTCCTCATCACCGAGGTCACTTCCTCATCACCGAGGTCACTTCCTCATCACCGAGATCACTTCCTCACCACCGAGGTCACTTCCTCATCACCGAGATCACTTCCTCATCACCGAGGTCACTTCCTCACCACCGAGATCACTTTCCCATCACCGACGTTACTTCCTCATCACTGAGATCACTTCCTCATCTCTGAGGTCAGTTTCTCATCACCGAGATCACTTCTTAACCACCGAGGTAACTTCCTTACCACCGAGATCACCTCCTCATTACCGAGGTCACCTCCTCATCACCGAGGTCAGTTCCTCATCACGAGGTCACTTCCTCACCACCGAGGTCACTTCCTCAGCACCGAGGTCACTTCCTCACCACCGAGGTCACTTCCTCACCACCGAGGTCACTTCCTCATCACCGAGGTCACTTCCTCATCACCGAGATCACTTCCTCACCACCGAGGTCATTTCCTCATCACTTGAATCACTTCCTCATCACCGAGGTCACTTCCTAATCACTGAGATCACTTCCTCATCACCGAGGTCACTTCTTCATCACCAAGATCACTTCCTCATCACCGAGGTCACTTCCTCATCACCGAGGTCACTTCTTCATCACCGAGATCACTTCCTTATCACTGAGATCACTTCCTCATCGCCTAGAACACTTCCTCATCACCGAGATCACTTCCTCACCACCGAGATTTCTTCCTCATCACCGAGATCACTTCCTCATCACCAAGGTCACTTCCTCATCACCGAGATCACTTCCTCATCACCGAGGTCACTTCCTCATCACCGAGATCACTTCCTCACCACCGAGGTCATTTCCTCATCACTTGCATCACTTCCTCATCACCGAGGTCACTTCCTTATCACTGAGATCACTTCCTCATCGCCTAGATCACTTCCTAATCACCGAGATCACTTCCTCATCACCGAGGTCACTTCCTCACCACCGAGATCACTTCTCCATCACCGAGGTTACTTCCTCATCACTGAGATCACTTCCTCATCTCTGAGGTCAGTTCCTCATCACCGAGATCACTTCTTAACTACCGAGGTAACTTCCTCAGCACCGAGGTCACTTCCTCACCACCGAGGTCACTTCCTCATCACTTAAATCACTTCCTCATCACCGAGGTCACTTCCTCATCACCGAGATCACTTCCTCATCACTGAGATCACTTCCTCAGTACCTAGGTCACTTCCTCTTCACCGAGTTCACTTCCTCATCACTGAGATCACTTCCTCAGCACCGAGGTCACTTCCTCATCACCGAGGTCACTTCCTCATCACCGAGGTCACTTCCTCATCACTTTGATCACTTACTCATCACCGAGGTCACTTCTCATCACCGAGATCACTTCCTCATCACCGAGGTCACTTCCTCATCACCGAGGTCACTTCCTCATCACCGAGATCACTTCCTCATCACTTTGATCACTTCCTCATCACCGAGGTCACTTCCTCATCACCGATGTCACTTCCTCATCACCGAGGTCACTTCCTCAGCACCGAGGTCACTTCTCATCACCGAGATCACTTCCTCATCACCGAGGTCACTTCCTCATCACCGAGGTCACTTCCTCATCACCGAGGTCACTTCCTCAGCACCGAGGTCACTTTATCAGCACCGAGGTCACTTCATCACCAACGAGGTCACTTCCTCATCACCGAGGTCACTTCCTCAGCACCGAGGTCAGTTCCTCACCACCGAGGTCACTTCATCAGCCCCGAGGTCACTTCATCACCAACGACGTCACTTCCTCATCACCGACGTCACTTCCTTATCACTTAAATCACTTCCTCATCACCGAGGTCACTTCTCATCACCGAGATCACTTCCTCATCACCGAGGTCACTTCCTCATCACCGAGATCACTTCCTCAGCACCGAGGTCACTTCCTCATCACCGAGGTCACTTCCTCATACCGAGGTCACTACCTCATCACCGAGGTCACTTCCTCATCACCGAGGTCACTTCCTCATCACGAGGTCACTTCCTCATCACCGAGGTCACTTCCTCACCACCGAGGTCACTTCCTCATCACCGAGGTCACTTCATCAGCCCCGAGGTCACTTCATCACCAACGAGGTCACTTCCTCATCACCGAGGTCACTTTCTCATCACCGAGGTCACTTCCTCAGCACCGAGGTCACTTCCTCACCACCGAGGTCACTTCATCAGCCCCGAGGTCACTTCATCACCAACGACGTCACTTCCTCATCACCGATGTCACTTCCTTATCACTTAAATCACGTCCTCATCACCGAGGTCACTTCTCATCACCGAGATCACTTCCTCCCCACCGAGGTCACTTCCTCACCACCGAGGTCACTTCCTCATCACTTAAATCACTTCCTCATCACCGAGGTTACTTCCTCATCACCGAGATCACTTCCTCTTCACTGAGATCACTTCCTCAGCACCTAGGTCACTTCCTCTTCACCGAGGTCACTTCCTCATCACCGAGATCACTTCCTCATCACCGAGGTCACTTCTCATCACCGGAATCACTTCCTCATCACCGAGGTCACTTCTCATCACCGAGATCACTTCCTCATCACCGAGGTCACTTCCTCATCACCGAGGTCACTTCCTCATCACCGAGATCACTTCCTCATCTCCGAGGTCACTTCCTCATCACCGAGATCACTTCCTCATCACCGAGGTCACTACCCCATCACCGAGGTCTCTTCCTCATCACCGAGGTCACTTCCTCATCACCGAGATCACTTCCTCAGCACCGAGGTCACTTCCTCATCACCGAGGTCACTTCCTCAGCACCGATATCACTTCCTGAGCACCGAGGTCACTTCCTCATCACCGAGGTCACTTCTCATCACCGAGATCACTTCCTCATCACCGAGGTCACTTCCTCATCACCGAGATCACTTCCTCAGCACCGAGGTCACTTCCTCATCACCGAGGTCACTTCCTCATCACCGAGGTCACTACCGCATCACCGAGGTCACTTCCTCATCACCGAGATCACTTCCTCATCACTTTGATCACTTCCTCATCACCGAGGTCACTTCCTCATCACCGAGATCACTTCCTCATCACTTTGATCACTTCCTCATCACCGAGGTCACTTCTCATCACCGAGATCACTTCCTCATCACCGAGGTCACTTCCTCATCACCGAGGTCACTTCCTCATCACCGAAATCACTTCCTCATCACTTTGATCACTTCCTCATCACCGAGGTCACTTCCTCATCACCGAGGTCACTTCCTCATCACTTTGATCACTTCCTCATCACCGAGGTCACTTCTCATCACCGAGATCACTTCCTCATCACCGAGGTCACTTCTCATCACCGAGATCACTTCCTCATCACCGAGGTCACTTCCTCATCACCGAGGTCACTTCCTCAGCACCGAGGTCACTTCCTCAGCCCCGAGGTCACTTCATCACCAACGAGGTCACTTCCTCATCACCGAGGTCACTTTCTCATCACCGAGGTCACTTCCTCAGCACCGAGGTCACTTCCTCACCACCGAGGTCACTTCCTCACCACCGAGGTCACTTCATCAGCCCCGAGGTCACTTCATCACGAACGACGTCACTTCCTCATCACCGATGTCACTTCCTTATCACTTAAATCACGTCCTCATCACCGAGGTCACTTCTCATCACCGAGATCACTTCCTCATCACCGAGGTCATTTCCTCATCACCGAGATCACTTCCTCAGCACCGAGGTCACTTCCTCATCACCGAGGTCACTTCCTCATAACCGAGGTCACTACCTCATCACCGAGGTCACTTCCTCATCACCGAGGTCACTTCCTCACCACCGAGGTCACTTCCTCATCACCGAGATCACTTCCTCATCACCGAGGTCACTTCCTCACCAGCGAGGTCACTTCCTCATCACCGAGATCACGTCCTCATCACTGAGATCACTTCCTCAGCACCGAGATCACTTCCTCATCACTTTGATCACTTCCTCATCACCGAGATCACTTCCCCATCACCGAGGTTACTTCTTCATCACTGAGATCACTTCCTCATCTCTGAGGTCAGTTCCTCATCACCGAGATCACTTCTTAACCACCGAGGTAACTTCCTCACCACCGAGGTCACCTCATTACCGAGGTCACCTCCTCATCACCGAGGTCACTTCCTCATCATGAGGTCACTTCCTCACCACTGAGGTCACTTCCTCAGCACCGAGGGCACTTCCTCACCACCGAGGTCACTTCCTCACCACCGAGGTCACTTCCTCATCACTGAGGTCACTTCCTCATCACCGAGGTCACTTCCTCATCACCGAGATCACTTCCTCACCACCGAGGTCATTTCCTCATCACTTGAATCACTTCCTCATCACCGAGGTCACTTCCTCATCACTGAGATCACTTCCTCATCACCGAGGTCACTTCTTCATCACCAAGATCACTTCCTCATCACCGAGGTCACTTCCTCATCACCGAGGTCACTTCTTCATCACCGAGATCACTTCCTTATCACTGAGATCACTTCCTCATCGCCTAGATCACTTCCTCATCACCGAGATCACTTCCTCACCACCGAGATTACTTCCTCATCACCGAGGTCACTTCCTCATCACCGAGGTCACTTCCTCATCACGAGGTCACTTACTCATCACCGAGATCACTTCCTCACCACCGAGGTCACTTCCTCATCACCGAGATCACTTCCTCATCACCGAGGTCACTTCCTCACCACCGAGATCACTTTCCCATCACCGACGTTACTTCCTCATCACTGAGATCACTTCCTCATCTCTGAGGTCAGTTTCTCATCACCGAGATTACTTCTTAACCACCGAGGTAACTTCCTCACCACCGAGATCACCTCCTCATTACCGAGGTCACCTCCTCATCACCGAGGTCAGTTCCTCATCACGAGGTCACTTCCTCACCACCAAGGTCACTTCCTCAGCACCGAGGTCACTTCCTCACCACCGAGGCCACTTCCTCACCACCGAGGTCACTTCCTCATCACCGAGGTCACTTCCTCATCACCGAGATCACTTCCTCACCACCGAGGTCATTTCCTCATCACTTGAATCACTTCCTCATCACCGAGGTCACTTCCTCATCACTGAGATCACTTCCTCATCACCGAGGTCACTTCTTCATAACCAAGATCACTTCCTCATCACCGAGGTCACTTCCTCATCACCGAGGTCACTTCTTCATCACCGAGATCACTTCTTTATCACTGAGATCACTTCCTCATCGCCTAGAACACTTCCTCATCACCGAGATCACTTCCTCACCACCGAGATTTCTTCCTCATCACCGAGATCACTTCCTCATCACCAAGGTCACTTCCTCATCACCGAGATCACTTCCTCATCACCGAGGTCACTTCCTCATCACCGAGATCACTTCCTCACCACCGAGGTCATTTCCTCATCACTTGAATCACTTCCTCATCACCGAGGTCACTTCCTTATCACTGAGATCACTTCCTCATCGCCTAGATCACTTCCTCATCACCGAGATCACTTCCTCATCACCGAGGTCACTTCCTCACCACCGAGATCACTTCTCCATCACCGAGGTTACTTCCTCATCACTGAGATCACTTCCTCATCTCTGAGGTCAGTTCCTCATCACCGAGATCACTTCTTAACCACCGAGGTAACTTCCTCACCACCGAGGTCACTTCCTCACCACCGAGGTCACTTCCTCATCACTTAAATCACTTCCTCATCACCGAGGTCACTTCCTCATCACCGAGATCACTTCCTCATCACTGAGATCACTTCCTCAGCACCTAGGTCACTTCCTCTTCACCGAGGTCACTTCCTCATCACCGAGATCACTTCCTCATCACCGAGGTCACTTCCTCATCACCGAGGTCACTACCCCATCACCGAGGTCTCTTCCTCATCACCGAGGTCACTTCCTCATCACCGAGATCACTTCCTCAGCACCGAGGTCACTTCCTCATCACCGAGATCACTTCCTCAGCACCGAGGTCACTTCCTCATCACCGAGGTCACTTCTCATCACCGAGATCACTTCCTCATCACCGAGGTCACTTCCTCATCACTGAGATCACTTCTTCAGCACCGAGGTCACTTCCTCATCACCGAGGTCACTTCCTCATCACCGAGGTCACTACCTCATCACCGAGGTCACTTCCTCATCACCGAGATCACTTCCTCATCACTTTGATCACTTCCTCATCACCGAGGTCACTTCCTCATCACCGAGGTCACTTCCTCATCACTTTGATCACTTCCTCATCACCGAGGTCACTTCTCATCACCGAGATCACTTCCTCATCACCGAGGTCACTTCCTCATCACCGAGGTCACTTCCTCATCACCGAGATCACTTCCTCATCACTTTGATCACTTCCTCATCACCGAGGTCACTTCCTCATCACCGAGGTCACTTCCTCATCACTTTGATCACTTCCTCATCACCGAGGTCACTTCTCATCACCGAGGTCACTTCCTCATCACCGAGGTCACTTCCTCATCACCGAGGTCACTTCCTCATCACCGAGGTCACTTCCTCAGCACCGAGGTCACTTTATCAGCACCGAGGTCACTTCATCACCAACGAGGTCACTTTCTCATCACCGAGGTCACTTCCTCAGCACCGAGGTCACTTCCTCACCACCGAGGTCACTTCATCAGCCCCGAGGTCACTTCATCACCAACGACGTCACTTCCTCATCACCGACGTCACTTCCTTATCACTTAAATCACTTCCTCATCACCGAGGTCACTTCTCATCACCGAGATCACTTCCTCATCACCGAGGTCACTTCCTCATCCCCGAGATCACTTCCTCAGCACCGAGGTCACTTCCTCATCACCGAGGTCACTTCCTCATACCGAGGTCACTACCTCATCACCGAGGTCACTTCCTCATCACTGAGGTCACTTCCTCATCACGAGGTCACTTCCTCATCACCGAGGTCACTTCCTCACCACCGAGGTCACTTCCTCATCACCGAGGTCACTTCCTCATCACCGAGGTCACTTCCTCACCACCGAGATCACTTTCCCATCACCGACGTTACTTCCTCATCACTGAGATCACTTCCTCATCTCTGAGGTCAGTTCCTCATCACCGAGATCACTTCTTAACCACCGAGGTAACTTCCTCACCACCGAGATCACCTCCTCATTACCGAGGTCACCTCCTCATCACCGAAGTCACTTCCTCATCACGAGGTCACTTCCTCAGCACCGAGGTCACTTCCTCAGCACCGAGGTCACTTCCTCACCACCGAGGTCACTTCCTCACCACCGAGGTCACTTCCTCATCACCGAGGTCACTTCCTCATCACCGAGATCACTTCCTCACCACCGAGGTCATTTCCTCATCACTTGAATCACTTCCTCATCACCGAGGTCACTTCCTCATCACTGAGATCACTTCCTCATCACCGAGGTCACTTCTTCATCACCAAGATCACTTCCTCATCACCGAGGTCACTTCCTCATCACCGAGGTCACTTCTTCAACACCGAGATCACTTCCTTATCACTGAGATCACTTCCTCATCGCCTAGAACACTTCCTCATCACCGAGATCACTTCCTCATCGCCTAGAACACTTCCTCATCACCGAGATCATTTCCTCATCACCAAGGTCACTTCCTCATCACCGAGATCACTTCCTCATCACTGAGGTCACTTCCTCATTACCGAGATCACTTCCTCACCACCGAGGTCATTTCCTCAGCACTTGAATCACTTCCTCATCACCGAGGTCACTTCCTTATCACTGAGATCACTTCCTCATCGCCTAGATCACTTCCTCATCACCGAGATCACTTCCTCACCACCGAGGTCACTTCCTCATCACCGAGATCACTTCCTCATCACCGAAGTCACTTCCTCACCACCGAGATCACTTCCTCACCACCGAGGTCACTTCCTCACCACGGAGATCACGTCCTCATCACCGAGGTCACTTCCTCAGCACCGAGGTCACTTCCTCATCATCGAGATCACTTCTCCATCACCGAGGTTACTTCCTCATCACTGAGATCACTTCCTCATCTCTGAGGTCAGTTCCTCATCACCGAGGTCACTTCTTAACCACCGAGGTAACTTCCTCACCACCGAGGTCACCTCCTCATTACCCAGGTCACCTCCTCATCATCGAGGTCACTTCCTCATCACGAGGTCACTTCCTCACCACCGAGGTCACTTCCTCAGCACCGAGGTCACTTCCTCACCACCGAGGTCACTTCCTCACCACCGAGGTCACTTCCTCATCACCGTGGTCACTTCCTCATCACCGAGATCACTTCCTCACCACCGAGGTCATTTCCTCATCACTTGAAACACTTCCTCATCACCGAGGTCACTTCCTCATCACTGAGATCACTTCCTCATCACCGAGGTCAGTTCTTCATCACCAAGATCACTTCCTCATCACCGAGGTCACTTCCTCATCACCGAGGTCACTTCTTCATCACCGAGATCACTTCCTCATAAGTGAGATCACTTCCTCATCGCCTAGATCACTTCCTCATCACCGAGATCACTTCCTCACCACCGAGATTACTTCCTCATCACCGAGGTCACTTCCTCATCACCGAGGTCACTTCCTCAACACCGAGGTCACTTCCTCACCACCGAGGTCACTTCATCAGCACCGAGGTCACTTCATCACCAACGAGGTCACTTCCTCATCACCGAGGTCACTTCCTTATCACTTAAATCACTTCCTCATCACCGAGGTCACTTCTCATCACCGAGATCAGTTCCTCATCACCGAGGTCACTTCCTCATCACCGAGATCACTTCCTCATCACTGAGATCACTTCCTCAGCACCGATATCACTTCCTCAGCACCGAGGTCACTTCCTCATCACGAGGTCACTTCCTCACCACCGAGGTCACTTCCTCAGCACCGAGGTCACTTCCTCACCACCGAGGTCACTTCCTCACCACCGAGGTTACTTCCTCATCACCGAGGTCACTTCCTCATCACTGAGATCACTTCCTCATCACTGAGATCACTTCCTCACCACCGAGGTCATTTCCTCATCACTTGAATCACTTCCTCATCACCGAGGTCACTTCCTCATCACTGAGATTACTTCCTCATCACCGAGGTCACTTCCTCACCACCGAGGTCACTTCCTCATCACCGAGGTCACTTCCTCATCACTGAGATCACTTCCTCACCACCGAGGTCATTTCCTCATCACTTGAATCACTTCCTCATCACCGAGGTCACTTCCTCATCACTGAGATTACTTCCTCATCACCGAGGTCACTTCCTCACCACCGAGGTCACTTCCTCAGCACCGAGATCACGTTCTCATCACCGAGGTCACTTCCTCACCAGCGAGGTCACTTCCTCATCACCGAGATCACGTCCTCATCACTGAGATCACTTTCTCAGCACCGAGATCACTTCCTCATCACTTTGATCACTTCCTCATCACCGAGATCACTTCCCCATCACCGAGGTTACTTCCTCATCACTGAGATCACTTCCTCATCTCTGAGGTCAGTTCCTCATCACCGAGATCACTTCTTAACCACCGAGGTAACCTCCTCACCACCGAGGTCATCTCCTCATCACCGAGGTCACCTCCTCATCACCGAGGTCACTTCCTCAGCACCGAGGTCACTTCCTCAGCACCGAGGTCACTTCCACACCACCGAGGTCACTTCCTCACCACCGAGGTCACTTCCTCATCACCGAGGTCACTTCCTCATCACCGAGGTCACTTTCTCATCACCGAGATCACTTCCTCACCACCGAGGTCATTTCCTCATCACTTGAATCACTTCCTCATCACCGAGATCACTTCCTCATCACCGAGGTCACTTCTTCATCACCAAGATCACTTCCTCACCACCGAGGTCACTTCCTCATCACCGAGATCACTTCCAAACCACCGAGATCACTTCCTCACCACCGAGGTCACTTCCTCACCACCGAGATCACGTCCTCACCAGCGAGGTCACTTCCTCATCACCGAGATCACTTCCTCATCACTGAGATAACTTCCTCAGCACCGAGATCACTTCCTCATCACTTTGATCACTTCCTCATCACCGAGATCACTTCCCCATCACCGAGGTTACTTCCTCATCACTGAGATCACTTCCTCATCTCTGAGGTCAGTTCCTCATCACCGAGATCACTTCTTAACCACCGAGGTAACCTCCTCACCACCGAGGTCACCTCCTCATCACCGAGGTCACTTCCTCATCACCGAGGTCACTTCCTCATCACGAGGTCACTTCCTCACCACCGAGGTCACTTCCTCAGCACCGAGATCACTTCCTCACCACCGAGGTCATTTCCTCATCACTTGAATCACTTCCTCATCACCGAGGTCACTTCCTCATCACTGAGATCACTTCCTCATCACCGAGGTCACTTCTTCATCACCAAGATCACTTCCTCATCACCGAGGTCACTTCCTCATCACCGAGGTCACTTCTTCATCACCGAGATCACTTCCTTATCACTGAGATCACTTCCTCATCGCCTAGATCACTTCCTCATCACCGAGATCACTTCCTCACCACCGAGATTACTTCCTCATCACCGAGGTCACTTCCTCAGCACCGAGGTCACTTCCTCACCACCGAGGTCACTTCATCAGCACCGAGGTCACTTCATCACCAACGAGGTCACTTCCTCATCACCGAGGTCACTTCCTTATCACTTAAATCACTTCCTCATCACCGAGGTCACTTCTCATCACCGAGATCACTTCCTCATCACCAAGGTCACTTCCTCATCACCGAGATTTCTTCCTCATCACTGAGATCACTTCCTCAGCACCGATATCACTTCCTCAGCACCGAGGTCACTTCCTCATCACGAGGTCACTTCCTCACCACCGAGGTCACTTCCTCAGCACCGAGGTCACTTCCTCATCACCGAGGTCACTTCCTCAGCACCGAGGTCACTTCCTCATCACTTAAATCACTTCCTCACCAGCGAGATCACTTCCTCATCACTTAAATCACTTCCTCACCAGCGAGGTCACTTCCTCATCACCGAGATCCTCATCACTGAGATCACTTCCTCAGCACCGATATCACTTCCTCAGCACCGAGGTCACTTCCTCATCACGAGGTCACTTCCTCACCACCGAGGTCACTTCCTCAGCACCGAGGTCACTTCCTCACCACCGAGGTCACTTCCTCAGCACCGAGATCACGTCCTCATCACCGAGGTCACTTCCTCATCACCGAGGTCACTTCCTCATCACTTAAATCACTTCCTCACCAGCGAGGTCACTTCCTCATCACCGAGATCACTTCCTCATCACTGAGATCACTTCCTCAGCACCGAGATCACTTCCTCATCACTGAGATCACTTCCTCATCACCGAGATCACTTCCCCATCACCGAGGTTACTTCCTCTTCACTGAGATCACTTCCTCATCTCTGAGGTCAGTTCCTCATCACCGAGATCACTTCTTAACGACCAAGGTAACTTCCTCACCACCGAGGTCACCTCCTCATTACCGAGGTCACCTCCTCATCACCGAGGTCACTTCCTCATCACGAGGTCACTTCCTCACCACCGAGGTCGCTTCCTCAGCACCGAGGTCGCTTCCTCACCACCGAGGTCACTTCCTCACCACCGAGGTCACTTCCTCATCACCGAGGTCACTTCCTCATCACCGAGATCACTTCCTCACCACCGAGGTCATTTCCTCATCACTTGAATCACTTCCTCATCACCGAGGTCACCCCTCATCACTGAGATCACTTCCTCATCACCGAGGTCACTTCTTCATCACCAAGATCACTTCCTCACCACCGAGGTCACTTCCTCATCACCGAGATCACTTCCTCACCACCGAGATCACTTCCTCACCACCGAGGTCACTTCCTCACCACCGAGATCACGTCTCCATCACCGATGTCACTTCCTCACCACCGAGGTCACTTCATCAGCACCGAGGTCACTTCATCACCAATGAGGTCACTTCCTCATCACCGGGGTCACTTCCTTATCACTTAAATCACTTCCTCATCACCGAGGTCACTTCTCATCACCGAGATCACTTCCTCATCACCAAGGTCACTTCCTCATCACCGAGATCACTTCCTCATCACTGAGATCACTTCCTCATCACCGAGGTCACTTCCTCATCACTTAAATCACTTCCTCATCACCGAGGTCACTTCCTCATCACTGAGATCACTTCCTCATCACCGAGGTCACTTCTCATCACCGAGATCACTTCCTCATCACCGAGGTCACTTCTCATCACCGAGATCACTTCCTCATCACCGAGGTCACTTCCTCACCACCGAGGTCACTTCTACATCACGAGGTCACTTCCTCATCACCGAGGTCACTTCCTCATCACGAGGTCACTTCCCCATCACCGAGGTCACTTCCTCATCACCGAGATCACTTCCTCATCACCGAGGTCACTTCTCATCACCAAGATCACTTCCTCATCACCGAGGTCACTTCTCATCACCGAGATCACTTCCTCATCACCGAGGTCACTTCCTCATCACCGAGATCACTTCCTCATCACCGAGGTCACTTCCTCATCACCGAGGTCACTTCCTCATCACCGAGGTCACTACCCCATCACCGAGGTCACTTCCTCATCACCGAGGTCACTTCCTCATCACTTAAATCACTTCCTCATCACCGAGGTCACTTCCTCACCACTTAAATAACTTCCTCAGCATCGAGATCACTTCCTCATCACTTTGATCACTTCCTCATCACTTAAATCACTTCCTCAGCACCAAGATCACTTCCTCAGCACCGACATCACTTCCTCATCACTTTGATCACTTCCTCACCACCGAGGTCACTTCCCCATCACCAAGGTCACTTCCTCACCACCGACGTCACTTCCTCACCACCGAGATCACTTCCTCATGTCTGAGATCACTTCCTCATCACCGAGGTCACTTCCTCACCACCGAGGTCACCTTCCCATCACCGAGGTCACTTCCTCATCACCGAGGTCACTTCCTCATCACCGAGGTCACTTCCTCAGCACCGAGGTCACTTCATCAGCACCGAGGTCACTTCATCACCAACGAGGTCACTTCCTCATCACCGAGGGCACTTTCTCATCACCGAGGTCACTTCCTCAGCACCGAGATCACTTCCTCACCACCGAGGTCACTTCATCAGCACCGAGGTCACTTCATCACCAACGAGGTCACTTCCTCATCACCGACGTCACTTCCTTATCACTTAAATCACTTCCTCAACACCGAGGTCACTTCTCATCACCGAGATCACTTCCTCATCACCGAGGTCACTTCCTCATCACCGAGATCACTTCCTCAGCACCGAGGTCACTTCCTCATCACCGAGGTCACTTCCTCATAACCGAGGTCACTACCTCATCACCGAGGTCACTTCCTCATCACCGAGGTCACTTCCTCATCACGAGGTCACTTCCTCATCACCGAGATCACTTCCTCACCACCGAGGTCACTTCCTCATCACTTAAATCACTTCCTCACCAGCGAGGTCACTTCCTCATCACCGAGATCACGTCCTCATCACTGAGATCACTTCCTCAGCACCGAGATCACTTCCTCATCACTTTGATCACTTCCTCATCACCGAGATCACTTCCCCATCACCGAGGTTACTTCTTCATCACTGAGATCACTTCCTCATCTCTGAGGTCAGTTCCTCATCACCGAGATCACTTCTTAACCACCTAGGTAAGTTCCTCACCACCGAGGTCACCTCCTCATTACCGAGGTCACGTCCTCAGCACCGAGGTCACTTCCTCATCATGAGGTCACTTCCTCACCACCGAGGTCACTTCCTCATCACGAGGTCACTTCCTCATCACCGAGATCACTTCCTCACCACCGAGGTCACTTCCTCATCACCGAGGTCACTTCCTCATCACCGAGGTCACTTCTTCATCACCGAGATCACTTCCTTATCACTGAGATCACTTCCTCATCGCCTAGATCACTTCCTCATCACCGAGATCACTTCCTCACCACCGAGATCACTTCCTCATCACCGAGATCACTTCCTCATCACCAAGGTCACTTCCTCATCAGCGAGGTCACTTCCTTATCACCGAGGTCACTTCCTCATCACCGAGATCACTTCCTCATCACCGAGGTCACTTCCTCACCACCGAGATCACTTCCTCACCACCGAGGTCACTTCCTCACCACCGAGATCACGTCCTCATCACCGAGGTCACTTCCTCATCACCGAGGTCACTTCCTCATCACCGAGATCACTTCTCCATCACCGAGGTTACTTCCTCATCACTGAGATCACTTCCTCATCTCTGAGGTCAGTTCCTCATCACCGAGATCACTTCTTAAGCACCGAGGTCACTTCCTCACCACCGAGGTCACTTCCTCAGCACCGAGGTCACTTCCTCACCACCGAGGTCACTTCCTCACCACCGAGGTCACTTCCTCATCACCGAGGTCACTTCTTCATCACCGAGGTCACTTCCTCATCACCGAGATCACTTCCTCATCACCGAGGTCACTTCTCATCACCGAGATCACTTCCTCATCACTTAAATCACTTCCTCACCAGCGAGGTCACTTCCTCATCACTTAAATCACTTCCTCACCAGCGAGGTCACTTCCTCATCACCGAGATCACTTCCTTATCACTGAGATCACTTCCTCATCGCCTAGATCACTTCCTCATCACCGAGATCACTTCCTCACCACCGAGATTACTTCCTCATCACCGAGGTCACTTCCTCATCACCGAGGTCACTTCCTCAGCACCGAGGTCACTTCCTCACCACCGAGGTCACTTCATCAGCACCGAGGTCACTTCATCACCAACGAGGTCACTTCCTCATCACCGAGGTCACTTCCTTATCACTGAGATCACTTCCTCATCGCCTAGATCACTTCCTCAGCACCGATATCACTTCCTCAGCACCGAGGTCACTTCCTCATCACGAGGTCACTTCCTCACCACCGAGGTCACTTCCTCAGCACCGAGGTCACTTCCTCACCACCGAGGTCACTTCCTCAGCACCGAGATCACGTCCTCATCACCGAGGTC
Organism: Megascapheus bottae; assembly: GCF_031878675.1. Classification (NCBI taxonomy): domain Eukaryota; kingdom Metazoa; phylum Chordata; class Mammalia; order Rodentia; family Geomyidae; genus Megascapheus; species Megascapheus bottae. The sequence continues at coordinate 13,797 of NW_028327463.1, read as the reverse complement.
ACTTCCTCATCACCGAGGTCACTTCCTCATCACTTAAATCACTTCCTCACCAGCGAGGTCACTTCCTCATCACCGAGATCACTTCCTCATCACTGAGATCACTTCCTCAGCACCGAGATCACTTCCTCATCACTGAGATCACTTCCTCATCACCGAGATCACTTCCCCATCACCGAGGTTACTTCCTCTTCACTGAGATCACTTCCTCATCTCTGAGGTCAGTTCCTCATCACCGAGATCACTTCTTAACGACCAAGGTAACTTCCTCACCACCGAGGTCACCTCCTCATTACCGAGGTCACCTCCTCATCACCGAGGTCACTTCCTCATCACGAGGTCACTTCCTCACCACCGAGGTCGCTTCCTCAGCACCGAGGTCGCTTCCTCAGCACCGAGGTCACTTCCTCACCACCGAGGTCACTTCCTCATCACCGAGGTCACTTCCTCATCACCGAGATCACTTCCTCACCACCGAGGTCATTTCCTCATCACTTGAATCACTTCCTCATCACCGAGGTCACCCCTCATCACTGAGATCACTTCCTCATCACCGAGGTCACTTCTTCATCACCAAGATCACTTCCTCACCACCGAGGTCACTTCCTCATCACCGAGATCACTTCCTCACCACCGAGATCACTTCCTCACCACCGAGGTCACTTCCTCACCACCGAGATCACGTCTCCATCACCGATGTCACTTCCTCACCACCGAGGTCACTTCATCAGCACCGAGGTCACTTCATCACCAATGAGGTCACTTCCTCATCACCGGGGTCACTTCCTTATCACTTAAATCACTTCCTCATCACCGAGGTCACTTCTCATCACCGAGATCACTTCCTCATCACCAAGGTCACTTCCTCATCACCGAGATCACTTCCTCATCACTGAGATCACTTCCTCATCACCGAGGTCACTTCCTCATCACTTAAATCACTTCCTCATCACCGAGGTCACTTCCTCATCACTGAGATCACTTCCTCATCACCGAGGTCACTTCTCATCACCGAGATCACTTCCTCATCACCGAGGTCACTTCTCATCACCGAGATCACTTCCTCATCACCGAGGTCACTTCCTCACCACCGAGGTCACTTCTTCATCACGAGGTCACTTCCTCATCACCGAGGTCACTTCCTCATCACGAGGTCACTTCCCCATCACCGAGGTCACTTCCTCATCACCGAGATCACTTCCTCATCACCGAGGTCACTTCTCATCACCAAGATCACTTCCTCATCACCGAGGTCACTTCTCATCACCGAGATCACTTCCTCATCACCGAGGTCACTTCCTCATCACCGAGATCACTTCCTCATCACCGAGGTCACTTCCTCATCACCGAGGTCACTTCCTCATCACCGAGGTCACTACCCCATCACCGAGGTCACTTCCTCATCACCGAGGTCACTTCCTCATCACTTAAATCACTTCCTCATCACCGAGGTCACTTCCTCACCACTTAAATAACTTCCTCAGCATCGAGATCACTTCCTCATCACTTTGATCACTTCCTCATCACTTAAATCACTTCCTCAGCACCAAGATCACTTCCTCAGCACCGACATCACTTCCTCATCACTTTGATCACTTCCTCACCACCGAGGTCACTTCCCCATCACCAAGGTCACTTCCTCACCACCGACGTCACTTCCTCACCACCGAGATCACTTCCTCATGTCTGAGATCACTTCCTCATCACCGAGGTCACTTCCTCACCACCGAGGTCACCTTCCCATCACCGAGGTCACTTCCTCATCACCGAGGTCACTTCCTCATCACCGAGGTCACTTCCTCAGCACCGAGGTCACTTCATCAGCACCGAGGTCACTTCATCACCAACGAGGTCACTTCCTCATCACCGAGGGCACTTTCTCATCACCGAGGTCACTTCCTCAGCACCGAGATCACTTCCTCACCACCGAGGTCACTTCATCAGCACCGAGGTCACTTCATCACCAACGAGGTCACGTCCTCATCACCGACGTCACTTCCTTATCACTTAAATCACTTCCTCAACACCGAGGTCACTTCTCATCACCGAGATCACTTCCTCATCACCGAGGTCACTTCCTCATCACCGAGATCACTTCCTCAGCACCGAGGTCACTTCCTCATCACCGAGGTCACTTCCTCATAACCGAGGTCACTACCTCATCACCGAGGTCACTTCCTCATCACCGAGGTCACTTCCTCATCACGAGGTCACTTCCTCATCACCGAGATCACTTCCTCACCACCGAGGTCACTTCCTCATCACTTAAATCACTTCCTCACCAGCGAGGTCACTTCCTCATCACCGAGATCACGTCCTCATCACTGAGATCACTTCCTCAGCACCGAGATCACTTCCTCATCACTTTGATCACTTCCTCATCACCGAGATCACTTCCCCATCACCGAGGTTACTTCTTCATCACTGAGATCACTTCCTCATCTCTGAGGTCAGTTCCTCATCACCGAGATCACTTCTTAACCACCTAGGTAAGTTCCTCACCACCGAGGTCACCTCCTCATTACCGAGGTCACGTCCTCAGCACCGAGGTCACTTCCTCATCATGAGGTCACTTCCTCACCACCGAGGTCACTTCCTCATCACGAGGTCACTTCCTCATCACCGAGATCACTTCCTCACCACCGAGGTCACTTCCTCATCACCGAGGTCACTTCCTCATCACCGAGGTCACTTCTTCATCACCGAGATCACTTCCTTATCACTGAGATCACTTCCTCATCGCCTAGATCACTTCCTCATCACCGAGATCACTTCCTCACCACCGAGATCACTTCCTCATCACCGAGATCACTTCCTCATCACCAAGGTCACTTCCTCATCAGCGAGGTCACTTCCTTATCACCGAGGTCACTTCCTCATCACCGAGATCACTTCCTCATCACCGAGGTCACTTCCTCACCACCGAGATCACTTCCTCACCACCGAGGTCACTTCCTCACCACCGAGATCACGTCCTCATCACCGAGGTCACTTCCTCATCACCGAGGTCACTTCCTCATCACCGAGATCACTTCTCCATCACCGAGGTTACTTCCTCATCACTGAGATCACTTCCTCATCTCTGAGGTCAGTTCCTCATCACCGAGATCACTTCTTAAGCACCGAGGTCACTTCCTCACCACCGAGGTCACTTCCTCAGCACCGAGGTCACTTCCTCACCACCGAGGTCACTTCCTCACCACCGAGGTCACTTCCTCATCACCGAGGTCACTTCCTCATCACCGAGGTCACTTCCTCATCACCGAGATCACTTCCTCATCACCGAGGTCACTTCTCATCACCGAGATCACTTCCTCATCACTTAAATCACTTCCTCACCAGCGAGGTCACTTCCTCATCACTTAAGTCACTTCCTCACCAGCGAGGTCACTTCCTCATCACCGAGATCACTTCCTCATCACTGAGATCCCTTCCTCAGCACCGATATCACTTCCTCAGCACCGAGGTCACTTCCTCATCACGAGGTCACTTCCTCACCACCGAGGTCACTTCCTCAGCACCGAGGTCACTTCCTCACCACCGAGGTCACTTCCTGAGCACCGAGATCATGTCCTCATCACCGAGGTCACTTCCTCATCACCGAGGTCACTTCCTCATCACTTAAATCACTTCCTCACCAGCGAGGTCACTTCCTCATCACCGAGATCACTTCCTCATCACTGAGATCACTTCCTCATCACCGAGATCAGTTCCTCACATCGAGATCACTTCCTCTTGACCGAGGTCACTTCCTCATCACCGAGATCACTTCCTCAGCACCGAGATCACATCTTCACCACCGAGGTAACTTCCTCACCACCGAGGTCACCTCCTCATTACCGAGGTCACCTCCTCATCACCGAGGTCACTTCCTCATCACGAGGTCACTTCCTCACCACCGAGGTTACTTCCTCAGCACCAAGGTCACTTCCTCACCACCGAGGTCACTTCCTCACCACCGAGGTCACTTCCTCATCACCGAGGTCACTTCCTCACCACCGAGGTCATTTCCTCATCACTTGAATCACTTCCTCATCACCGAGCTCACTTCCTCATCACTGAGATCACTTCCTCATCACCGAGGTCACTTCTTCACCACCAAGATCACTTCCTCACCACCGAGGTCACTTCCTCATCACCGAGATCACTTCCTCACCACCGAGATCACTTCCTCACCACCGAGGTCACTTCCTCACCACCGAGATCACGTCTTCATCACCGAGGTCACTTCCTCACCACCGAGGTCACTTCATCAGCACCGAGGTCACTTCATCACCAACGAGGTCACTTCCACATCACCGGGGTCACTTCCTTATCACTTAAATCACTTCCTCATCACCGAGGTCACTTCTCATCACTGAGATCACTTCCTCATCACCAAGGTCACTTCCTCATCACCGAGATCACTCCTCATCACTGAGATCACTTCCCCATCACCGAGGTCACTTCCTCATCACCGAGATCACTTCCTCATCACGGAGGTCACTTCTCATCACCGAGATCACTTCCTCATCACCGAGGTCACTTCCTCATCACCGAGATCACTTCCTCATCACCGAGGTCACTTCCTCATCACCGAGGTCACTTCCTCATCACCGAGGTCACTACCCCATCACCGAGGTCACTTCCTCATCACCGAGGTCACTTCCTCATCACTTAAACCAGTTCCTCATCACCGAGGTCACTTCCTCATCACTTAAATAACTTCCTCAGCATCGAGATCACTTCCTCATCACTTTGATCACTTCCTCATCACTTAAATCACTTCCTCAGCACCGAGATCACTTCCTCAGCACCGAGATCACTTCCTCATCACTTTGATCACTTCCTCACCACCGAGGTCACTTCCCCATCACCAAGGTCACTTCCTCACCACCGACGTCACTTCCTCACCACCGAGATCACTTCCTCATGTCTGAGATCACTTCCTCATCACCGAGGTCACTTCCTCACCACCGAGGTCACCTTCCCATCACCGAGGTCACTTCCTCATCACCGAGGTCACTTCCTCATCACCGAGGTCACTTCCTCATCACGAGGTCACTTCCTCACCACCGAGGTTACTTCCTCAGCACCAAGGTCACTTCCTCACCACCGAGGTCACTTCCTCACCACCGAGGTCACTTCCTCATCACCGAGGTCACTTCCTCACCACCGAGGTCATTTCCTCATCACTTGAATCACTTCCTCATCACCGAGCTCACTTCCTCATCACTGAGATCACTTCCTCATCACCGAGGTCACTTCTTCACCACCAAGATCACTTCCTCACCACCGAGGTCACTTCCTCATCACCGAGATCACTTCCTCACCACCGAGATCACTTCCTCACCACCGAGGTCACTTCCTCACCACCGAGATCACGTCTTCATCACCGAGGTCACTTCCTCACCACCGAGGTCACTTCATCAGCACCGAGGTCACTTCATCACCAACGAGGTCACTTCCACATCACCGGGGTCACTTCCTTATCACTTAAATCACTTCCTCATCACCGAGGTCACTTCTCATCACTGAGATCACTTCCTCATCACCAAGGTCACTTCCTCATCACCGAGATCACTTCCTCATCACTGAGATCACTTCCCCATCACCGAGGTCACTTCCTCATCACCGAGATCACTTCCTCATCACCGAGGTCACTTCTCATCACCGAGATCACTTCCTCATCACCGAGGTCACTTCCTCATCACCGAGATCACTTCCTCATCACCGAGGTCACTTCCTCATCACCGAGGTCACTTCCTCATCACCGAGGTCACTACCCCATCACCGAGGTCACTTCCTCATCACCGAGGTCACTTCCTCATCACTTAAACCAGTTCCTCATCACCGAGGTCACTTCCTCATCACTTAAATAACTTCCTCAGCATCGAGATCACTTCCTCATCACTTTGATCACTTCCTCATCACTTAAATCACTTCCTCAGCACCGAGATCACTTCCTCAGCACCGAGATCACTTCCTCATCACTTTGATCACTTCCTCACCACCGAGGTCACTTCCCCATCACCAAGGTCACTTCCTCACCACCGACGTCACTTCCTCACCACCGAGATCACTTCCTCATGTCTGAGATCACTTCCTCATCACCGAGGTCACTTCCTCACCACCGAGGTCACCTTCCCATCACCGAGGTCACTTCCTCATCACCGAGGTCACTTCCTCATCACCGAGGTCACTTCCTCAGCACCGAGGTCACTTCATCAGCACCGAGGTCACTTCATCACCAACGAGGTCACTTCCTCATCACCGAGGGCACTTTCTCATCACCGAGGTCACTTCCTCAGCACCGAGGTCACTTCCTCACCACCGAGGTCACTTCATCAGCACCGAGGTCACTTCATCACCAACGAGGTCACTTCCTCATCACCGACGTCACTTCCTTATCACTTAAATCACTTCCTCATCACCGAGGTCACTTCTCATCACCGAGATCACTTCCTCATCACCGAGGTCACTTCCTCATCACCGAGATCACTTCCTCAGCACCGAGGTCACTTCCTCATCACCGAGGTCACTTCCTCATAACCGAGGTCACTACCTCATCACCGAGGTCACTTCCTCATCACCGAGGTCACTTCCTCATCACGAGGTCACTTCCTCATCACCGAGATCACTTCCTCACCACCGAGGTCACTTCCTCATCACTTAAATCACTTCCTCACCAGCGAGGTCACTTCCTCATCACCGAGATCACGTCCTCATCACTGAGATCACTTCCTCAGCACCGAGATCACTTCCTCATCACTTTGATCACTTCCTCATCACCGAGATCACTTCCCCATCACCGAGGTTACTTCTTCATCACTGAGATCACTTCCTCATCTCTGAGGTCAGTTCCTCATCACCGAGATCACTTCTTAACCACCGATGTAAGTTCCTCACCACTGAGGTCACCTCCTCATTACCGAGGTCACGTCCTCATCACCGAGGTCACTTCCTCATCATGAGGTCACTTCCTCACCACCGAGGTCACTTCCTCAGCACCGAGGTCACTTCCTCACCACCGAGGTCACTTCCTCACCACCGAGGTCACTTCCTCATCACTGAGGTCACTTCCTCATCACCGAGGTCATTTCCTCATCACTTGAATCACTTCCTCATCACCGAGGTCACTTCCTCATCACTGAGATCACTTCCTCATGACCGAGGTCACTTCTTCATCACCAAGATCACTTCCTCATCACCGAGGTCACTTCCTCACCACCGAGATCACTTTCCCATCACCGACGTTACTTCCACATCACTGAGATCACTTCCTCATCTCTGAGGTCAGTTTCTCATCACCGAGATCACTTCTTAACCACCGAGGTAACTTCCTCACCACCGAAATCACCTCCTCATTACCGAGGTCACCTCCTCATCACCGAGGTCACTTCCTCATCTTGAGGTCACTTCCTCACCACCGAGGTCACTTCCTCAGCACCGAGGTCACTTCCTCACCACCGAGGTCACTTCCTCACCACCGAGGTCACTTCCTCATCACCGAGGTCACTTCCTCATCACCGAGATCACTTCCTCACCACCGAGGTCATTTCCTCATCACTTGAATCACTTCCTCATCACCGAGGTCACTTCCTCATCACTGAGATCACTTCCTCATCACCGAGGTCACTTCTTCATCACCAAGATCACTTCCTCATCACCGAGGTCACTTCCTCATCACCGAGGTCACTTCTTCATCACCGAGATCACTTCCTTATCACTGAGATCACTTCCTCATCGCCTAGATCACTTCCTCATCACCGAGATCACTTCCTCACCACCGAGATTACTTCCTCATCACCGAGATCACTTCCTCATCGCCTAGATCACTTCCTCTTCACCGAGATCACTTCCTCATCACCGAGGTCACTTCCTCACCACCGAGGTCACTTCCTCATCACAGAGATCACTTCCTCATCACCGAGGTCACTTCCTCACCACCGAGATCACTTCCTCACCACCGAGGTCACTTCCTCACCACCGAGATCACGTCCTCATCACCGAGGTCACTTCCTCATCACCGAGGTCACTTCCTCATCACCAAGATCACTTCTCCATCACCGAGGTTACTTCCTCATCACTGAGATCACTTCCTCATCTCTGAGGTCAGTTCCTCATCACCGAGATCACTTCTTAACCACCGAGGTAACTTCCTCACCACCGAGGTCACCTCCTCATTACCGAGGTCACCTCCTCATCACCGAGGTCACTTCCTCATCACGAGGTCACTTCCTCACCACCGAGGTCACTTCCTGAGCACCGAGATCACTTCCTCACCACCGAGGTCACTTCCTCATCACCGAGGTCACTTCCTCATCACCGAGGTCACTTCCTCATCACCGAGATCACTTCCTCACCACCGAGGTCACTTCTCATCACCGAGATCACTTCCTCATCACCAAGGTCACTTCCTCATCACTGAGATTTCTTCCTCATCACTGAGATCACTTCCTCAGCACCGATGTCACTTCCTCAGCACCGAGGTCACTTCCTCACCACCGAGGTCACTTCCTCAGCACCGAGGTCACTTCCTCATCACCGAGGTCACTTCCTCATCACCGAGGTCACTTCCTCATCACTTAAATCACTTCCTCACCAGCGAGGTCACTTCCTCATCACTTAAATCACTTCCTCACCAGCGAGGTCACTTCCTCATCACCGAGATCACTTCCTCATCACTGAGATCCCTTCCTCAGCACCGATATCACTTCCTCAGCACCGAGGTCACTTCCTCATCACGAGGTCACTTCCTCACCACCGAGGTCACTTCCTCAGCACCGACGTCACTTCCTCACCACCGAGGTCACTTCCTCAGCACCGAGATCACGTCCTCATCACCGAGGTCAGTTCCTCATCACCGAGGTCACTTCCTCATCACTTAAATCACTTCCTCACCAGCGAGGTCACTTCATCATCACCGAGATCACTTCCTCATCACTGAGATCACTTCCTCAGCACCGAGATCACTTCCCCATCACCGAGGTTACTTCCTCATCACTGAGATCACTTCCTCATCTCTGAGGTCAGTTCCTCATCACCGAGATCACTTCTTAACCACCGAGGTAACTTCCTCACCACCGAGGTCACCTCCTCATTACCGAGGTCACCTCCTCATCACCGAGGTCACTTCCTCATCACGAGGTCACTTCCTCACCACCGAGGTCACTTCCTCAGCACCAAGGTCACTTCCTCACCACCGAGGTCACTTCCTCACCACCGAGGTCACTTCCTCATCACCGAGGTCACTTCCTCATCACCGAGATCACTTCCTCACCACCGAGGTCATTTCCTCATCACTTGAATCACTTCCTCATCACCGAGGTCACTTCCTCATCACTGAGATCACTTCCTCACCACCGAGGTCACTTCCTCACCACCGAGATCACGTCTTCATCACCGAGGTCACTTCCTCACCACCGAGGTCACTTCATCAGCACCGAGGTCACTTCATCACCAACGAGGTCACTTCCTCATCACTGGGGTCACTTCCTTATCACTTAAATCACTTCCTCATCACCGAGGTCACTTCTCATCACCGAGATCACTTCCTCATCACCAAGGTCACTTCCTCATCACCGAGATCACTTCCTCATCACTGAGATCACTTCCTCATCACCGACGTCACTTCCTCATCACTTAAATCACTTCCTTATCATAGAGGTCACTTCCTCATCACCGAGATCACTTCCTCATCACCGAGGTCACTTCTCATCACCGAGATCACTTCCTCATCACTGAGGTCACTTCTCATCACCGAGATCACTTCCTCATCACCGAGGTCACTTCCTCACCACCGAGGTCACTTCCTCATCACGAGGTCACTTCCTCATCACCGAGGTCACTTCCTCATCACGAGGTCACTTCCCCATCACCGAGGTCACTTCCTCATCACCGAGGTCACTTCCTCATCACGAGGTCACTTCCTCATCACCGAGGTCACTTCCTCATCACCGAGATCACTTCCTCATCACCGAGGTCACTTCCTCATCATGACATCACATCCTCATCACCGAGATCACTTCCTCATCACCGAGATCACTTCCTCGTCACCGAGATCAGTTCCTCATCACCGAGGTCACTTCCTCATCACTGAGGTCACTTCCTCATCAGCGAGATCACTTCCTCATCACCGAGGTCACTTCCTCATCACGAGGTCACTTCCTCATCACCGAGATCACTTCCTCATCACCGAGGTCACTTCCTCATCACCGAGGTCACTTCCTCATCACCGAGATCACTTCCTCATCATCGAGGTCACTTCCTCATCACCGAGGTCACTTCCTCATCACCGAGGTCACTACCCCATCACCGAGGTCACTTCCTCATCACCGAGGTCACTTCCTCATCACTTAAATCACTTCCTCATCACCGAGGTCACTTCCTCATGACTTAAATCACTTCCTCAGCCTCGAGATCACTTCCTCATCACTTTGATCACTTCCTCATCACTTAAATCACTTCCTCAGCACCGAGATCACTTCCTCAGCACCGAGATCACTTCCTCATCACTTTGATCACTTCCTCACCACCGAGGTCACTTCCCCATCACCGAGGTCACTTCCTCACCACCGAGATCACTTCCTCATCTCTGAGATCACTTCCTCATCACCGAGGTCACTTGCTCATCACCGAGGTCACTTCCTCATCAACGAGATCACTTCCTCATCACCGAGGTCACTTCCTCATCACCGAGGTCACTTCCTCATCACGAGGTCACTTCCTCATCACGAGGTCACTTCCCCATCACCGAGGTCACTTCGCCATCACCGAGGTCACTTCCTCATCACCGAGGTCACTTCCTCACCACCGAGGTCACTTCCTCATCACCGAGATCACTTCCTCATCACGAGGTCACTTCCTCATCACCGAGGTCACTTCCTCATCACCGAGATCTCTTCCTCATCACCGAGGTCACTTCCTCATCACCGAGGTCACGTCCTCATCACCGAGGTCATGTTCTCATCACCGAGGTCACTTCCTCATCTTCGAGGTCACTCCCTCATCACTGAGGTCACTTCCTCATCACCGAGGTCACTTCCTCATCAACGAGATCACTTCCTCACTACTGAGGTCACTTCCTCATCAACGAGATCACTTCCTCACTACTGAGGTCACTTCCTCATCACCGAGATCACTTCCTCACCACTGAGGTCAGTTCCTGATCAACGAGATCACTTCCTCACCACCGAGGTCACTTCCTCATCACCGAGGTCACTTCCTCACCACTGAGGTCACTTCCTCATCAACGAGATCACTTCCTCACTACTGAGGTCACTTCCTCATCAACGAGATCACTTCCTCACCACTGAGGTCTCTTCCTCATCAACGAGATCACTTCCTCATCATCGAGGTCACTTCCTCACCACTGAGGTCACTTCCTCATCAACGAGATCACTTCCTCACCACCGAGATCACTTCCTCATCACTGAGGTCACTTCCTCATCACCGAGGTCACTTCCCATCACCGAGGTCACTTCCTCACCACCGAGGTCACTTCCTCACCACCGAGATCACTTCCTCATCACCGAGGTCACTTCCTCATCACCGAGGTCACTTCCTCACCACTGAGGTCACTTCCTCATCACCAAGATCACTTCCTCACTTCTGAGATCACTTCCTCATCACTGTGTTCCTGTCTCCTGCCTTTCCCTTCCCAAACCTGCTTTCTCCTCCTCTGACCCCTCCCCCTTCGTCGTGTACCACCTGAACATTGACTTCCCCCATTATGCTCTCTCCTGACCAATCCTGGAGGCAGTTTCAGCGCTGTGATGGAGTCCTGACTGCAGGCCTGCCCTCTGGCTGTGGCCAGGACGGCGCTGCGGGTCCGGTCAGGACACGGCATTCACTAAGTCATGGACTTCCAAGGAACGCTGTGAATTTTGCTTAAAGGATGAGATATAGCTAACGGAGGTATTAGAGTTAAAAAAGAAGAAAGAATCAAAGCCTCAAAAATTTTATCAAATTAACTTAGGGAAAAGAAACCCACGGGAACACCTGCCCCCCACCCCTGCCCCACGCGATGCCACACGGCACCATGCAGGGGCAGCCGGACGTCCTACCTCGTACTTCGGTGCCATGGCATCCAGTAAGGAGAACCCAGAAGAGGGGGAGATGTTGTTTCTCACGCTGAAGGATTCCCACTTCCTGAGGACCAGCTGTCGGAACTCCGGCGTCAGGGCCCCGCTGTAGACAATGCAGGCGGCGGCCAGGAGCATGTCCCCCAGGGTTGCCTCCAGCTTGCTCTCCGTGTGGTGAATGGTCTCCTGCCAGCGAGTCTGCACAGCACAGGGAAAGATGTGTAGGCGACTCGGTCTGGGCCTCCCTGCGCAGGGCTGGGGTGCAGGGTGCCGTGGCGATGCCCAGCATCTCCCCGAGGACTGTTTCCTACGAGCAGCTCCTGTGCTGTTCCTGGGCTTGAGCCCGAGGCGAGGGCCAGGCAGGCCGTTCAGGACTCTGCTCAGGGCCTCGGGCCTTCCTCTGTACAAGCTCATTTCAAATAACCACATGAGAATTATCTGGACAATTGTGCAATTGCGTAACTAAACAAAGATGTTTGCCAGCTCCCTAGAGACTGAAAGAAATGAGTTAGAGGAGAAAGGAAAAGGAGATGAGAAGGCCCGCATCCTGACAATGAATAAAACACTTGTTTTCTTTTGTCAGGATGCTTGACCCACCCATGCCTTACACAGCTGGCCCGAGTTGTTCCAGTGTTCTGGACCTCAAAGCAGGCTAGCATCCTAGAAGAAAGAGGAGACCCAGCCCTCTGCTGCCTCTTCACTTCAGCCTGAAGACTACGGGCCTCCATGGTTTCATCTAACTGAGACCCGAGGACAGCCAGCCACGGCAGGATGAGGGCCCTCGAGGCGGGGGGGCAGGCATGGTTCTGGAGGCGTGGAGCAGGGGGGATCTGGAGGCGTGGAGCAGGGTTGGTTCTGGAGGTGTGGAGCAGGGGTGGTTCTGGAGGTGTGGAGCAGGGGTGGTTCTGGAGGTGTGGAGCAGGGGTGGTTCTGGAGGTGTGGAGCAGGGTTGGTTCTGGAGGTGTGGAGCAGGGGTGGTTCTGGAGGTGTGGAGCAGGGGGGTTCTGGAGGTGTGGAGCAGGCGTGGCTCTGGAGGTGTGGAGCAGGGGTGGTTCTGGAGGTGTGGAGCAGGCGTGTTTCTAGAGGTGAGCAGGGTTGGTTGGTTCTGGAGGTGTAGAGCAGGGGTGGTTCTGGAGGTGTGGAGCAGGCGTGTTTCTAGAGGTGTGGAGCAGGGTTGGTTCTGGAGGTGTGGAGCAGGGGGGATCTGGAGGCGTGGAGCAGGGTTGGTTCTGGAGGTATGGAGCAGGGGTGGTTCTGGAGGTGTGGAGCAGGGGTGGTTCTGGAGGTGTGGAGCAGGGGTGGTTCTAGAGGTGGGGAGCAGGGGTGGTTCTAGAGGTGTGGAGCAGGAGTGGTTCTGGAGGTGTGGAGCAGGGGTGGTTCTAGAGGTGTGGAGCAGGGGTGGTTCTGGAGGTGTGGAGCAGGGGTGGTTCTGGAGGTGTGGAGCAGGAGTGGTTCTGGAGGTGTGGAGCAGGGGTGGTTCTGGAGGTGTGGAGCAGGGGTGGTTCTGGAGGTGTGGAGCAGGGTTGGTTCTGGAGGTGTGGAGCAGGGGTGGTTCTAGAGGTGTGGAGCAGGGGTGGTTCTGGAGGTGTGGAGCAGGGGTGGTTCTGGAGGTGTGGAGCAGGGGGTGGTTCTGGAGGTGTGGAGCAGGGTGGTTCTGGAGGTGTGGAGCAGGGTTGGTTCTGGAGGTGTGGAGCAGGGGTGGTTCTGGAGGGTGTTGGAGCAGGGGGGTTCTGGA